>NW_009606704.1:75620-92156 GCF_000690535.1 Cariama cristata | reverse complement strand
ACTCTTTCATTTTAAGTTCTGAATATAACAACTTCCTTAGCACCAGGAAGTGGATAAAACTCCGATTCAGTTCTAACTTTTATACATACCTGCATTATAATTTTCCTTTATATTTCCCCTTTGTGTCGTGTCTTACCCTTTGTGGCTTGACTATTCTGTAGAATTATTTTTTTTTGAGGAATAAAATCTTTGGATATACTTTTATAATATGTCCGTTGTATTAATTTTAGTTTTAGCTACACAGTGTCAACAAATGATATATCAAAATCACAATGAAAAATTCAGAAGTGGAGCTTGTGAAACATGCTCTCATGTTTCACCAGAGGCTTGAATATGATCTTAATTGGTACAGCTTTAATATCATTAAGAGTTTTGCATATGCTTCAACTAGCGTTCACGGAGATGAAAATAAATATCGATACCCATCTGTCAAGTAAGTGCAGCACATATGGTATCATAGAACCTTAAGATAAGTCAGGTATGGTTTATAAAATATGATTTAAACCACTGTAATGTGCAATAGCATAAGCAGGCTAAGGCATTTACTCACCTTGATCTGCCTTCTAATTGAAGACAGGCCTGCATGAAAACCTTGGAACTCGATACCTCCTTTTATAAAAAAAGTGTGAATGCAAATTTGAACTTCTCAGGAGTGCATCTATCTATATTAATCCTAGATCTAAATAATTTCAAAGATTGTGAGAATTTGGCTGCACTAAGTCTATGCATATTTTGCTTTGCATTGCGTCTACAGACAATTAAATGGAAGTAGTGGTTTATAGATAGAGTCACAGCACATCTATGTGAATGTAAGTATGTATACATATAAGGCAACAATTACACAAATTACTGTATTTTCATAGCTGTGTTAGTGACTTCTAAAATCTGGCTTTAAGAACTAAAAAAAACTTACTTCCTTTGATGCAAGCAGATGGAAGAGTCCCATATGAATAAAGAGAGCTTGGCAAGTTTCAAGAATTTGTTAACCTCAGTAGTTTTCATTTGGAATCACAAGATAGCAGTTGTGACAAAACTACACTTGCTATCTAGCTTTTTACCACAACCTCTTTTCTATATCGCAGTTAGATTCTTTTTAGTGGAAACAGGGAAAGTTTGTGAAAAGAGGAAGCAAAAAAATTTGAAAGAAACTAAGATACACATTAGGTTTTTGTTTTCTAAATTAATATCAGGAAAAAGAAAAAAACAAAACCAAACTCCTAGAACCCTGTGAAATAGAAAGACTAAAGGTCTTGTTTTCATTTACAGATTTTGAAAGTTGGAAAGATTTGTTCAAAGATTGGCATGTTAAGAAAAAAAAAAAAAGATTTCTATTGATATCTTATTTCACAGAATATTGATAAAATTGTGTAGTGTGTTGTACTATAGGAAGAACTTATGTTGTAGCTTGGAAAACAGAAGTTTAAGAAGAACTGTGCATCTCTAATGGTCTGTTTCAGTTTTGAAGCAGTTCATACATTTGCTTTTGCAAAGAAATTTCATGACTGTCCTTTTCTGACATAACCCATCATTTAAATAAAACAAAGAGTGGTATTTCTGTTTTGGTTTGGTTTGGTTTGGTTTGTTTTTTTTACAATGTTAACCTTATCGAGAAGTAAGTATGTTGGTTTAATGGAAACCTTCCATGCATATAAAATATTTCAGTAGACCTTAGAGCCAAAACCTTAGCTGTAAAGTAAAGCTATGTGAATAAAAGTGAGCAACGGCTTTGCAAAATGTCTTTTTCTTTTCTAAGAGGAAAAAAAGATAAAATATGAAGAACTGTATTCTGAACACAAGACAAGTGAATGTTCAACATCTGCTTTAGGAACGTCATAGAAGATTCATCACAAGTTTCCTTTCTGCATTTGGGTATAATGGGAGATTTCAGAAATGACATAGAATCAAGAGCAAAGCTGAATGCTATTATCATATAAATATTTGGAGGATTACACATTTACAGTTCCTTCAACACGTGCTGTACAGAGCCTCTCTATACAACAGAGAGTTGTATAGAGAGAACAAGCTATGACTAAATGTCTAGTTAAATAAATCCATATATAAGCTAAAGATATATCTACACTAAAGTGAAGAAGTAGCTCTAGTACTGTAAACAAGGTAATTCTGAACTAAGCCAGCTATGACAACAGCAGTTTGCTTTCAGGAGTTTAGAGCTCAAAGCCAAGTGTGGTAAGAGGGTACAGAAAAGACTTAAAGAAGATGTCCTCCAGTGCATGGTAAAGTTGGGGGAGCTAATCCTACATAGACAACGGATGACTTTTCACTCTTTTTCATAAACTTTATCCCTTAGCCAATTAGAGTTCAAATAGAACTATGTAAAAACAATTAAAAAAAATGGAAAATAAAGCCTGGAATTGTAAATTTTTAAAAATATGTTTTGCACAGAATTTCATCCTTTTTTTAAAAAACATCTCCTTTAATCTATTGCTTGTATATCAAGCCTCATTTGAAGTCTGCCTCTAAGCTGTGTATGTTATAGAACTCTGGATTTAACTGAAAATGTGACACATTTATGTTACATTTCCTTATCAAAGTATGGTTTTGAGATAGTGGACTTACACACAAAGAATAAGTGTAAGATAATAAGTTCATCCCTGATGTAATGTCATTGATTTCAGGAGTAATTCTGGCCCAGTTATTTGGAAATATACTTTTCAAAAGTTTCATTATCTCAGTAATTTTTCATTTCACTAGGGAAACCAAAGACATACAAAAGGACCAGGAAAAGGAATCAGAAACAATTAAAAGCACTCGTGTTAGTAATTTCTTCTGTACCCAAACAGAATTTAAAACCTATTATTTAGCTTTCTACAGAAAAGACAGAAATAAGATGCAATAAAATGAATAATACATCAAATGCTAAGATACGAAAGATTTATCATAAGAATCTTTTCTATCTTTTCTGAAATAATAAAGTTGAGTCATCAGTAGATTAGAGTATTTATTTGGCAAAGGCGAAATATATTATATTCATCAGAACCACTTCATGGAACTCGCTCATACTGTGGAAACAAATATGTAAGGTTATTTAGAAAAGGTCAGTACATATTCTCTTATAGAAAAAAAAATGGATTTCAACGCCTGAACCAATTCATTATCTACCACTATGTCAAGCTGGTTTTCCCCCCCGTGACTTGCAAAGACATTCCTCAGGATTCAAATTTATCAAGGTCTTCCACCATCCAAGATCAGGCACTGGGAGCTGTTGCTGCATGTATAATTGGACAATGTAGGTTTTCTTCTCATCTTAGATGTTTTAGAAAACCTGATTAAAAAGTTTCTGATTTCTTGAACAAAAGCTTGGCCTCTAATCTATAGCTACTTGAGAAAAAATGGAGAAATATTGGAAATAATGTTATTAAAGATTGACCTTTCCTGCATGTGAAGAGAAGCCGCTTGGAGTGCCTTTTATACAGTTCGGAGCTGCAGTCACATGGTGTTATTGAAACTTATGTGTTAGGGCATAAGTTGATCACTAGCTAGAACCAGGAAAAAATGTCTGTGCTAAATCTGGGGGATGAGGGGATGGAATATGTGAGATATGTACTGTGCAGTTTTTTCACTTGATATATTTTCATTCAATTTATTGTTTGAAGCCAGTCCCAGTTCCAAGCCCACCTTTGGCAAGGCAATAATAGATTAGAGTTCATAAATGTCAAGTGGTGTCTTCAGCTCAGCTTGCAGCAGGACAAGTGTATACTCAGGGACTGCTTTCTTTGTTCATTCTGGTGAAAAAAAGGTTACTGCAGTAGCTGAAGGATTTAGAAGTCCCTTACTCTGTCCTTTTTTCCTTTTCTTTTTTTTTTTTTTTTTGCAGTATCATGTTACCTGTAATTCATTAATGAGTAGACCTTCTGCAAAATGTGTGTTTTAACAATCATCTGTTTCTACCATCTCAGACTGACTTTGCTGCAATGTGCTAGAGTGCAGAAGAGTGAACTGTCAGCAGCAACTGATTTATAAGAGTGATTTACCTTCTGGAGAGTGTAATTATGTTCATAGTTAAGAATTAATCAGGTGAGAGAATTATAGAATAATCACATTCTTGACTTTGGAAGGACAAACTAAAAGGAAATTGTTCCACTGAGTCATCTCAGCAGATGAAGATCTCTTTAAGAGTTGGAAGACCAGGTTTCCAGGATAGTTGTCTTTATTTTAAAAAAGGGAGAAAATGACCAATCTTACAGTGGTTACCTTTCAGCTCACATAGGTGAAAATAATGAGAAAGGTGGAGCAAGACTGAAATATATTAGCAATCATAAAATAAAAATAAATGAGAAAAATTTTAGCTGAGGTTGTTATAATTTGCCATTATGACATTGTGCACAGTTCTGTGAATATAAGAAAGGTTTGTCTCTCTCTCTGCTGACTAAAAGGCTTCTCTTTTTCTTCTTAACAATGAGTGTGATGTCTTTTGCATTTCAACCTTCTTGGTATGTGTCCTTTAATAGCTATGTTTTATTAAACTTCATGGCAGTTGGATCTTCATTTGAAAGTGCCACCCTGTCTGAAAGTCTAAAGGCAAAAGATGAGATTTTCCAGATAGTTTCTTAGGGACTTAGGATTTTTTTCTGAAGTATATTTTGCTTTACATTTTGTCTGAGATCACTGCTACCCTTTATAGGTAAAATTTTATCCTAGGCATTGCCAATGAGATATGTCATGTGCAATCACATCTAGCATGTAGGGAATACTGACTTTGTAAGGTACTTTCCGCACAGTGAAAAGTCTTCGTTAGTTCCAATGGATCTCAATTAAAGTTTGTGAGGTTCATCACCTCCGATGAAGTCAAGGTGATCATTTCGCTTATTACCTGTGAGGCTGGAATAATTCAGGAAGCGTACCATTAAACAAGTATTAGTTACAGCCATTACAAAGATGTTCCAGGTTCTACACATTATACTTACACCTGGTACATCAAGGCATAATCACCTTTCCTGGCCTAATGGGAAACATGGTCTTGAGCAAAGTAACTGTACAGAAAAATTGTCATGAGCAGATTCTGCTTGACTTGACTTTATTTGAGTTTAAGCAATCACAGTTCCTTATGTAGTGACATGTAGTCCCTAGCAGCTAAAGTCATAATTTACTTTTTACTTCAAAAATAATGAGAGATAGTGAGCTCTGTAGGAGAACACACTATCTTCTGTTTTTTTTGCAGACCCAATGAGCTATCAAATGGGTCTGAGTTTGGAGCAGTGATTAGAACCACTGCAATACCAATGGTAGATATATTTCATCTTTCCCAAAGGAAATTGTTTTATGATGAAACAGGTGTGAACTCTCTTTCATTGAGGCAGGAGAGAGAAAAGATCCAGAAATTCAACACATTGTTTTCATAGGAGCAGAATTTCTGACAGGAAAGGTGAAAACTCACTTTCTAAATCAAACATGCTGTAGTGTGTGGGCTGAGCTTCATTTGACTTCCCTGCCTCATTATGCCTCCTTAACCCTACAGCAGTTTTTTTTTTTAACAGTGTTTGAAAAGTCACCTTTGGGACTAGACAAATTATCCTTCCTGTTATGTCATGTTCTCAAGGAGACTATGCTATGGCATTAATTTTAGTAAGAAAGAAAGACCGTAAAGTCCACATGGGCAAATAAATGGTCCAGTATTTATTTACATATCTCCCAAGTGTTTCTCAAAGGACCCATTTAAGATGAAATTCTGTCTGCCCCAAAAGAGACAAAGGTGTTTTGTGCCCCATTTGCACAATGAGGGAGCTGCATATTGAGGTAGAAGCCTGCATATCATTAGACATAATTATAACTATAATTACAGCCCTTTATTTTCCTGTCTCTCTGAGTTGCCACCTGCAATAATCTGGATCACTCATATTTAGCATAAATGTAGTCACTTTTAAAGCATATGTAATAGCATTTTTTTTCCTGAAAGATAAAGCTGTATAGAAACGAATGCCCATACAGATTTTTTCTCTTCTAAGTCTTTACAAGCTTTCTTTAGAATACTGTGATTTGGCAGCCACTATATAAGCATGTACTATCTTAGCTATATTAAAAGCAGAAAAAGTAAATATTAATTCCAAGAACCTCAGACTTCACAGTTTTGGGGCCTACAGAAGTCCCTAGAAAAACCTATGACTAAATCATCAATAAGTTGTAGAATGACAATAATTTCAGCCTTGGAGATACAAAATTTTATGCTGTTCAGCATATCCATCTAGTTTCAGGTTCCCTCCTAAAATGCAAGTAGAGATGATGTTCATATTTCTGAGGATCCTTACTGAAAACTCTTACACCATACTTTGTGAATGAGTTCCTGAAACTTACCCACATGAGGTACTAAGAATTCAACTAGAGATGTAGTTCAAACCTCATGTGCTGGTTTTGGCTGGGACAGAGTTAATTTTCTTCATAATAGCTGGCATGGGGCTATGTTTTGGATTTCTCCTGAAAATAGTGTTGATAATACAGACATTTATGTGCTTACACAGAGTAAAGGCCTTTTCTATTTCTCACCCCACCCCACGAGCGAGTAGTCTGGGAGTGCACAAGAAGTTGGGAGAGGATACAGTTTAAGAAGTAAAGCAAAAGCTGCACCCACAAGCAAAGCAGAAGCTGAGTGCACAAGCAAAGCAAAACAAGGAATTCATTCACCATGTCCCATGGGCAGGCAGGTGTTCAACTATTTCAGGAAATCAGGGCTCCATCAGTCTTTAATGGTTACTTGAGAAGACAAACACCATTACTCCAAATGTCCCCCTCTTCCTTCTTCTTCCCCCAGCTTTATATGCTGAGCATGATGCCATATGGTACGGAATATCCCTTTGGTCAGCTGAGGTCAGCTGTCCCAGCTATGTCCCCTCCCAACTTCTTGTGCGCCCCCCAGCCTCCTCTGGTGGGGTGGGGTGAGAGCCAGAAAAGCAGTGTGTAAGCACTACTCAGCAATAATGAAAACATCTCTGTATTATCAACACTGTTTTCAGCATAAAGGCAAAACGTAGCCCCATACCAGCTACTGTGAAGAAAATCAACTCTATCCCAGCCAAAACCAGCACACCTTATCCAACATTAGTTCATAAATCATAAGGCAAGTTTTCCTTCTCACATATGCTATACAGTACATGTATGGATAGGTTCTGCAAATAGACCTGATCTTAAGTCTACTTTCTTCCTAGTTCTAAGCACAGGTACCCATCCTCCTGCAACAGCAATGACTTGTGACATCCTGTATAACTTGTCCTGTTTCTTCACCAACGGTATTTCCCTCTCTACATCAGAGAAGAGCTGTTGCTGATGTGTAGAATCCTTTAAACAAACACTGTTTTGGGGACCAGGGCAAAGTCTTTTGCACTGCTGTGTGGGTAGCGATCAGTTATTTAGAGAAAAATACTATCATAAAATATAGGTTTTAAAGACCACCCCACTTTTCATGATTGATGAATGTTGCTTATCTGAGTCCTCTTAAGGTCTCAGACAATGTACTTGTGGAAAAAGATCCACTAGAGCTCAGTAGGGATGGAATTAAGGACTAACAGTTTACCTTTATCTTTTATTTTTACATTAAATTCTATGAGAGTCTTAGAAATAAGAACGCACATTGTATGCTAAACTCAAAGGAATTTTTACACAACATTAAAACTTGGCAATGATACTGAAAGCTTAGGGCAGGGCATTTCTAGCTTTTGAATATTTGTCTGTGATTCTTCTCTGCCTATTTCATTCTAATTGTAATAATTAATACTTAGTACATGTTCACTGCCTTATATTATATATACAGAATGCTGCACAAAGAGCAGTTAATGAATCTTCACAACTCCCTAATTACATAGTTAAGTTCAGATTTTAAAAACCAAGAAATCATTTGCATTTGGGAGATACTGTGATATGTTTTCAGTATAGAGCATATTACCATAGAGAATTTTGCTAGAAGTAATGGGAATTTTAAAAGCCACTTCCTGAATCTGCGGAGTCTCACTGTGTGAGGTAAAGGAAGAGAAGATGTGAAAGTAGTGTAATAGCAGCAGCTGACCCTACTAGCAAGGGATCACACAGGATTTTCCACAGCTAGAAAATTCTATGGAAAACATTTCTTTCTATCAGATTCCGTTTTTCTTACTATGTATAACTATAGCAGAAAATCAGAACATACAGCTAACAGTATTTGCTTAGTTCTCACAACAATAACAATACTCTGTCATTATGAAGTATAGAGAAAGGAGAGAAATGAGTCATGTAAGTGATCAGAGAATGGCAGCCCTGCAAAACTTCTACAGCTGCATAGAAACCAAGCCACTTTATGCTGTTAAAGCATTTCCCTTGTCCCTCCTACAAGGAAGGCCCATTGGATGTGCCTGTTTCTTTTCAAGTAGGAAAGAGACTCACATAGTGTTATCCCTATGGTTTTTAATTTCTTATTTCAGATGGCTTTATTAATCTCTCAGCTGGTCACCTACAGAAGCTAACAGTGCTCCCTAAAACAGCTCTGCTGGACTCTGGAAACTCACTTTCTATTCTGGTGTTTTCACAAAAAAATAAGGGGGGGTGGAGGCAGGGAACAAGGGGAAAGGAAAAGAAAAAAAGAAGGTTGTGTATCTCCAGCTTTAGTAAATACTTGAAGACAGAGGTGAGATGTTTTCAAGCATTTCTTTCCTTTCCTACAGTAAAAAGGTACAAGGTGTCTCATGCATAAGGAGAAAGTCCACTAGAAAATCAGCATGAAAAGATAGTTTTGTAGAGAACTGTCCAGTTGATTATGTGCTGAACAAGAAGCTCTAGTTTTTCTAGTTTTTTTTTTTCCCCTGTGTTCACACTGGGACAACAATCATTTTGAGGAAATTCAGACTTACAGTCTTGTCTACTGCTTGTCCTTGCTACTTAAGGATTGCTGTGGCATTACCTCTTTTTTGTAGTCTTATGGTCCTAAGAAAACTTCTGTCAAAATCATAATGTTTGATAGATTATGAAGACGGCTTGTCCAAGACAAGAACCAGTGTACACTTGTGCCTATCTTGTCAGTCAGTAAGTGGACAGAATGAAAAGTAAAAAGTTAACAAATTGACATGGCAGTGGAGTGTTAAGCGCTCATTGTTATGCATGGCTTATGTGAGTTTTTCTTCAAGTCATGAATTTTGAAATGGATGATCAGCCATGTCTTCCTCTGTCTTTAAGAAAATAGGCCACCCAAATTCTAGCCATTGGAAAAGATAAACTTTAGTAAGAAATTAATTCATGCATCAGAATTTGCCAAATTCACTTTGGCTAAAAATCACAATAAAGATCCATCATGTAAGGCCACAGAGAACAGTAACTACCCTGCTGAGGTCATTCCCACTGAGGTCAGAGTAAAGTTTCATTTCCAAAGAAAGTTTGCATTTCTTTTGCTGATGCAAAATGCATGGAGAAAGATACTTTATGTCCATTTCATAATGTTATGACCCTTCTGATGAAAGACTTGTGAACATCATAATGAATCCCAGAGAATATAGGTAGTGACTATCATTCTAGTGGTATATATTATTTATAACACAGCGTGAAGCAAATTGGGATCGTTTGTACTTTGTCGGACGTATATTGCTAAGTCCCAAAGACTTTTCTGTACGTATAATAGAATTTCAGTGGTATAATTTTTAATGTAGAGGATCGTCATAAAAACTAAAAGGCATACTACTGGTTCAGTCTTTTATCTTCAAGCAGGTTTGTATCAATACCAGAAAGTAAGCTGCATAACAGATGATATTGCCCATCTATTTATTTCAATCTCTTCCATGGACCATACTATTGTTACTGTAATATCCAAGGCTATCATATGATATGAGTTACTGCTAGATACACAGCAAAATACACAAAATAGACTTATGGAACAGAGTACATTTTCTGATTCACATTATTACGCTGGGGCTCCATGTTTAAGCTTTATTTAACATATTAGTCCAAATGTTTAAGGAATTTGAATATGAACTCAACTTCCAGTTCTTAGGACAAAGCTTCAATCCCACCCATCTATTTATGTTGGTCTATTTGGGGGGAGGCAGGGAGAAGAGAGGAGAGGATGGGAGAGGAGAGGAGAGGAGAGGAAAGATGTCTTTATGCCATAAGAAAAAAATGAGAATTACATGTGTTTATTTTTAAAACAAGCAAAATTGAGTTATAAGATTTTGAATGCTTCTGTACCTCAAGGATTGTGACACTAGCAGTTATATAAATACTGCTATTAACTCTGTGACAAACTGTCAGGTATAGATTGCACTCATTGCCAAAAAATAATTTTTATGAATTTCACAAGTTCTTATTTGGACAGAAATGTATGTTTTGTATAACTGTACTTTTCTGCATCCTGATATAAATAAACTACCATTTTTATGAAACATTTAAAGAGTAATATCATTTTAGAATGTTTAAAAATCCAACACCAAGAACAGACTGTGAAAACCTGAGATTGCTCTATGCAATAACTGTTGAAAGTTCCTCTGCTAATCTCAGTAATTTAAAGTGACATTCAAGAGATGCCCATAAGTATTTGTGCATCTGTTTTCTGGATCAAGAGAAGGAACCATGAAACTTCCCACTACAGGAAGCAAAACGTGCCTTTTGGGGCCAGAAAGTAAAGCAACCATGGCACAGAACTTTAATGGGCTACCTAGAGAACAATGTGAATACTTTGGAGTATGCAGACTCCAAACTTTTGAGGTTTTAGAAAATACTGTGCTTTTTCTGTCACAAATTATATATGAAATTCTATTTATAGTCAGTTTTGAATCTAAGAGCAAAGATTGTTTGGAGCAAAGCAGACATAAAATTGATTTTTTTAACTGAAGAGATACTTTTGTGCTGGGAGAAATATTTTTGACTGGAAACAAGAAGGATAAAAGGAAAGAATGGGAGCTATGTGGTGAGCTGTGGAGGTTTAGTTTTGCTGGTTTTACTGCTGCAGAAAACATGGGCTGCTAGGACCCATGTACCGTGATGAGGTTTGCCTATTCATCCTTAGACAAATGAATGAGCAGAACCTTGGACCTGGGAGGCCCCAGAAACTGCCACCCAGAAGCTGCCTATGTTACCAATGAACAGAACCATTTCTCTAAACTGGCCTGCATTTGACAAAATGAGTGAGATTTCAATATGAAAGTAAAGTAACTGTAGAACTGGTTGACTGGTGATGTTTCATGTCTGATTACTAGAGATGTTCACTAGGTTCCCTCTTTGTTTATGGTTTGCTTGATCAGTTCTTGGTACTTAACCTTTCTTACTCTGTGCTACTATACTGTCAGTTACGTGACACCACAAGTAACACTAAATTTATGGCAATATTACGCGAAGTAGTAGCAGAGTATTTGGAAGTTTTTTGAAAAAAGGTAGGTTATTTGTTGTTCCTAAGGAAATCCACTTGCTCTTGAAAGGTAACATTGAAATTGAGTATAATGCTTATACCAACATGTCTTTAATAAAGAAAACAATCCTTTTCAGAAATCAACCTGGGGTAGAGGAAAACTTGAAAACACTTCTTTACACAAATTGCAGGTAATTTCCAAAAGATGAAAAATAAGTCTTTGCTCTAAAGTGAGATCTAAGGGGTTTAAAATCCTCATGTTTTTGAAGACACATAACAATATTGATGGACTGACTTACAGCAATTAGCAGTATTCAATGATCGTAGCACTAGCTTTCTGCATTGTGTATTGGCTAGCTTTTGATGAAAAATAATTGGAATTCTATTAATTTAGAGACTTGATAGATTCTACCTCCAATAGAGTTTGAATCTCCCAAGGAACCAGCAAATTATATAGGTTTATTAAATTTTGTTCAGTCCAGTTGTATTGTATTTAATATGTCCTAAAGCAGTAGTTTATGCTAAAATCTTTAACTTTTTCCTTAATAGGGAATCAGTTTCCCAGTAAAAATAATGATTTGTCCAGATACAGGTAACACACTGAGTCACTGATTTGAAACAATTATGCTGAGACACATACATACTAGAGTAGTAAAATTACTTCCTTTTTTCCCCAAATGGAAATAACATATTTCTTTAATCCTTATGTATGTAATATTATGTTCTCTTTCTTGTAATTTCAAAGAAATACCTTTAATCTCTCATGTGTATATTAGGCAAAGGAAAAGGTGAATTGACTTAGCAGACACCAAAATCCTGTTATTATTAAAGTGAGAGCATTAGCAAGATGTGACTATAAAAACTTGTAAACAAAATGCAAGTACAGCAAACTGCTTGCATTTCATATGATGAAATGCTACCAGGAAAGCTTAGAAAATTCATAAAAGTAATGTAATAAACATTCCTCATAGTTAATGGGAAGAAATTTAAGGACATTGAATTTCTCGTTTCAGTCTTCCTGATGGGACAGAAAGTCATTTTCATGAGCTGCTATGTAATTTTGACATGTTTTTCTATAATCCAAAAATAGAGTAAAAAAATTTAGGAAGCACGTGTGCTCTGAGAGTTGCAATGTAGGATAATGAATTTAAGCAGATGTCCTTTGCAGGGAATATTGTTTATACTGTCGTCTGTACTGTGCATGTTGTTTTCACACATTCAGCAGGGGGGGATAGGTGAGTGCTGAGGACCAACAGAACCTTATTAATATCAGAAGACCTATGATTTAAATGTACTGGAGAACAACCTTTTACTACATAAATATTATTGAAATGATATTGTTGAAATCATCAAATTAATTACAAAAATGCAGAAGTTAAAACACTTCTGCTCATGCAAGGTACTAACAAATGCAAACTAGTTGAGACTTGCTCTCCAAAGAAATGGATAGAATACACAAACCCTTTAAGCACTGTAATGTTAAAAACATATTTTACTTTTCTTCTGGACAAGGCATGTTACCTGGAAAGGTGGAAAAATAACTCAAAACTGATCATTTCAATGTAATTAATGAAAATATGGCAAACATATGATATAAAAGCTAAAGCTCTAATTTTATAGCCCTTCACAAGATCTAAAAGGAAATTGTGAAGGAATTACATTTCTACTTAGATCTTAATCTAAGGTTAAGTAAAACTGAGACATCAAATAGAAAGGAAACTAAAGAAGAAGATGTAAAGTTTAGATATATGGTCCTAAGACTTAATTTACTTTAGGTTTTACAGAACAGGAGTGTTAAAATCAATTTGAAATATCTTTGCCTGAGTACCAGAATAGGACTGAACAATTATTTTGATCCACCCATGTCTTGGTATAAAGGAATAGAAATTAATTTAACCTCTAGTGTATATAATTTCGTGATCCTACTTTCACATACCTTAAACTCAATTCATGTTCATTGTTGCATTTCTATTTCAGATTGTTTATGGAAGCATACTGCAGGGGGGGAAAAAAGAAAATCCTGAAAAAAACAAACCAAGAAAAGAAATTATTACCAGGCTGGAGTATGGTAATAGAATAAGAAGATTGTCACAGAGTTCATTTAATATCTTATTTATGACTTATAGTTGTTTTCTTAAGTTGTCTGCAAGGTACCTGAAGAATTACAAGTCAGCTTATATTACAAAGCTTTTGTAATATACATAAATATTTATTCAGCATTAATTTTTCTGTCTGATAACTACCACAACAGACTTGGAAAGGTTTTTCATTCAAAAAATTGCATGTTTCTGAATTTTAGTAGTTTTTTTTTTTTCTCCTTTACTCCTCAGTCTTACCAAAATAATTCATCTTGGAAAATGGCTGATGAATGTTCACCAAAAAATGTGCACATGGAACAACTTATGAAATTGTAAGTTGAAAAGTATTGTACTACTGGAATATGCCTATATTTCTTGACTCTTGTGTCTAAGGGCAACATGCAAAATAAACAAACCGAAAGGTTTCAGGCTGTTCGTGCTGGATTTTATCCTGCTTTACTTGGAAAAAAATGAGAAATGCCTGCTTTGAGATTTACAAAGATATGATACACAAGGAAAGTCTTCCACTCACTTTATTCTAAAATGCTATGTAAGTAGGTTTAGCTATCTGAACTCAGAACTCTTCATGGAGAAAAATTTTTCATAGACCATCCTGAGGACATAGGCTTCCTCAAGATGTCAACATGACAAGTTCATTGTGATACCAATTCAAAATTAGTTACTTTCACAGTAATATTCCCAGTGATAAATCTCTGTTCTTATATATCGTCAGCTCCCAGGAAAAATAATACACTAAGATAGAAATAAGAGTACTCTTTTTTTTTTTAATTAATTAGATTATTTACAGTTTATTGTTACGCACACTTAGAAATCACCTTTTGATATCTGATTTTTTGTCCTAGAATAAAGATTGCAAAGATTGAATTAAAAAGATGTTGATAAGGGCTTTGAGGATGATTTAGATGATCACTATCAGAATAAAAACCATGAGTAGTTACTGGAGGTTAAAGTAGGTTGTGATCTGAGCTCCAGAGAAAAGAATGTAATAAGCCAAGACTTTGGTCAAGAAATATGTTCACAAGCTTAAAAACACAGTAATCCTGTACTGTAAAATTGATTTAAGATAAAGAGTGGAATTAGACACAGGAATGCAGCTTCAAACAGATTGCTAACTAACTCTCAAGAGTATCCAAAGAGCTTAAATATAATAGACAGCTCATGGGCTGGCTCTTCCTCAACTTGATCAGGTATGGCAAGTCCTTAGCCTCCAAAATGACTGATTTTGGCCCCATTGACTGAGAAGTCAGGTGAACTTAACCATTACTGATCATAAAGATCAAGATCACTTATTCACAAAACCTTTTAAATAACTTTTGTAAGTAGAATTGCTAAATTCATTGTTTTCATCAGGCAAAAATATGTGACATATTTACGTGGCTCACTGCATACATTTAGATTTGTCATTTATTTAAAACAAATAGTGTGTTTTTATCCATAAGGGCCAATACATAACTTATTCCACAGAAAGCATGTTATGTGGAATATAACAACATGGCGGTATGTATGTTGGTCTGTAGGAAGCCTTACAAAATTGTACATCCACAAAATGGTGAAGTATTATTATATCCTGTTTATTCCAAGAAAGGGCCACACCAGTTAATGACATTTCATTACCAGTATTAATTAATTGTATTTATACTGCTGCAGATCAGTTTAGCGATAAGATTTTCACCAACGGTGCCTTAAAATCTAACAGGGAATGGAAAAGGGCAGTTTTCTAAAGAAGCAGCAAAGTTCCCAAAGAAGAGAGAAAAAGAGAGATTGAGAGAATAAGGAGCAGAAATGGTAAGCTAACAATGAGCACATTCACTTATTAATGATGCTGAGTGTAAGCATAGGGTAGTGAAGAAATAATAATGACTAAATATTTGGTTGCTACAGTTACTATCCTTGATCTTTCTGTGAACCTCCCAAAGCGACAGCGGTGAGCACTGCTGTGGGTCAAGGCCAATTTTGCACTTTTGCCTGTGGACCATAATTAAAATAAATTAATGAGTGAGGAAATGCTTGCAGAAAGAGATCAGTGTTGCAAAATAGCCAAAGGTCATTAGATTTTTCTGAAGACTAAACTGTAGTTTGTCTGCCCACTTACTGTAGATTCTTCCCTTTACATCATATTTTTTTCACTGCAAAGAAGCCAGCTAAGCATGCATTCCGATAAGATACAGAGACACTAATACTCATAGTTTGGCTTATAATAGCCTTGATTATATGGATATCATTGTTTTCAGTGGCATAAAAGGATCTTGTCACTGTGCTTGCATAATACAAACTCTTTCCTTTCAGGAACCCATGGAAATAAAACTGTAGAAGGAAAAGATTATTACAAATTTTAGATCTACTCCAATGGGTTCTTTCTGAAGTTTTTCTAAGAAGATGTTTTTCTTGTGGTTTCTATCTACCATTGGTTATATAATTTCAGCTGGATTTCATTGCCTCTGTCTGAAAGACCACAATATAGTTTTAATAACAGGGTGTGTTTTCACCCCAGGTACACTTGTACCTCATATCTGAAACTAAATTAGTGGGATGAAGTGAAGAAACAAAATAAATTTTTCACATCTTTCATCAATACTACATGTTACTGTTCAAAAGAGAAAAAAAGACAGATGGGCAGAAACAGCAAATTACAGCCCAAGAGTAACATTGAGTACACAGACAATGCTTCTTGACTTTTTGCGGTGACATCAGCTTCTATCACTTCTTGCCAATTCTGTCTCTATTTGATTGGAAGCAGACCGTGCATTGTGATTTTTACTGATTCCTGACCTCTTGATGAAAAGTTTTGATCTCTGGTTCATTTTTACATCCTTGTTAAAAAACTTTTGTGTTTGTACATGTGCATGTTTTGTTTTTCAGTTAATATATCTGACACCTCTCTGACTGTATAATTTCTTTGTATTCTGATTTGTTCTGTTAGAAAGGAAATATCAGGAGAATATATATATATAATTCGAATGCTTCATAAATGAACACTGCACAGGACCATATCTCTAACTTTCATGAATCTGAATAGCTCTATCAACATTTATGACCTAATAAGCACCCCCTAGGAACTGGTTATTATATATGTTGATTCTTCCCAAAGGAAATAATGAAGAAGGCAAGATAATTTTATTTATCACAGCC
>NW_009606704.1:72486-75589 GCF_000690535.1 Cariama cristata | reverse complement strand
TCCCTACAATGTGTTTATTATGAAGGCATATGGAAGGAGAGTTTTCTTTCGCCTCTGTGTTCCCCTGTTTCTGAGTTCAATTTAAATTATACAAGTAACTAGCAGTCTCTCCAGTGCAATAGTCCGAAATAGAGATTAATGGTGAATGATACATTCTCATCAAATTCTTTCACTGACTGCTTCCACCACTACAAACACTTTTATTGAAAGAATTCTCAGCTAGTTAGTTTTTCTGATTATTTTGCTCTGAAAGATCAGTGGAAGGAGCAGTAGCCTGAAGGAGAGAAGACCTACCAATTACTGATTTACATTACTTACTGTGAATGGATAGCTGTCTGGGAGATGTAATGTAATACAAGAACATAATATATTCCGAGCTAGATAAGATACCTGAAGTTATGGGTTCATCATAATATGCTCAAAAAATAGCACAGTGCTGAACAGCCATAAAAACTGAATCAAGTCATGGTGAGCACACAGTGATGGTAAGTTATGGAATAAAATATTCTACCATGGCCAAAGCCATTACTTCCCAATAGAAACATGGATTTTGAAGGCCATAGTCTAACATAAAATCTCAAAGGGAACTGCAAAAGATAATTAGATTTGATAATTTGCTTTTGATTTTATTATTTTAAAAATGTTGTTCTAAAGTGAAATGAAACGGAGAGGGAAGTTGGGTATTTTAGGAATTTTGCAGGCCTGGTGACCTTTCTTCTGACTCTGAGAAGACACTGTTTAAATAGCAAGAGGAGAAAGAAAGATAATAGAATGACACAGTGACTCAAGGATTTCAGTTATTTAGAACCATGGAATTAGTGAGGTCACTCTCCTTAGATGGAGGTTTTCCCTACTCTTGGCACACAGGAGATAAGTTCATGTTGCAGTGGTTAGTGCCACATAGGGACTGAACATTTTCAGGTTCTCCATGCTTTTTCAAATATATCTCTACTTGTTCATGAATTTGAATGTATACAGTCTATATACTCATTACTCAGTTTGGCTTCTGCTTTCCTTTTAACAGTAGAAGCAGCTGTCTGCCTAACACAAGGACGTATATTCAGAAACCAAAAAGGTGTATATTCCTGTTAATAAGTTTCCTTAAAATGATGCTTTTCCCAAAAAGCATTTAAAATTGTATATGAAATTATTATGATGTTCAGTGTACTCTTGATACTAGCACAGACATTCAGATTCTTGCTCAGACAAATTTAGCTTAGGTGGAAATTTTCTGTAGTCAAAATTTTTTATGTGGTTTTTCAGCCATTTCTGTTTCAGAATAACTACAATAGCCTTTCTGTGGTGATTTTAGCTTGCTTAATCCTACAAGTGGGAAAAAAATTAGTAAAACGGAAAGAAATCTTGACTTCCCTCCTGGTTTTGTGCCATGTTGGAATCTGATATTCAGGTTAGTTCTTATCTCATCTGAATTACCTACATCTCTCTTTGAAACGAAATGGACTTTTCTTATTTAGATACAGTCTGCATTGCCTTTAACTTCTTGGCTCCTGACCCTTCTACATCCTCCCCACCCTGAGTGCTGCAGGAGGGATGGGGAATGGGATTTGCAGTCAGTTCATAACACCACGTTGTTGCTGCTTCTTCCCCCTCACACATCTGCTCTGCTCCAGCATGGGTCCTTTCCATGGACCATAATCCGTCAGGAAAAGACTGCTCCTGCAAAGATTTAGTGTGGGTCTCCCATGAGTCACAGGTCCTGCCAGAAAACCTGCTCCTGCACGGTCTCCTGTCCATCGGCTGCAGTTCCTGCCAGGAGCTGACTCCAGCCTGGGCTCTCCATGGACTGTAGTTTCCTTCAGGCATATCCATCTGCTGAGGCATGGAGTCCTCCGTGGGATGCAGGAAGGACAATCTGCTTCACCATGGTCTTCTCTGTGGGCTGCAGGGGAACCTGCTGTGGTGCTTGGAGGTCCTCCTCCCCTTTCTTCCTCACTGACCTTGGTGTCGATGGGGTTGTTTCTCTCACTCCTCTCTCTCACAGCCGCTGTGTGGCATTTTTTAACCTTTCTTAACTATGTTACGACAACAGCATCGTTGAAGGCTCAGCTTTGGTCGGCAGTGGGTACATTTTGGAGATGGCTAGAACTGACTGTCCCCCACAAAGGGACAGCCCTTAGTCTCTTCTCATAGAAACCACCCTGCTACCAAAACATTGCCAAGTAAACCCAATACAGTACTATAGAAAGCTGACTGTGTAGGTCTTACAATATGATCCTTGTCTAAGTTTATCTATTAAAGCCAGATCCTATGCAACTTAAGTCCAGCAGAGTTTTGTCAAGAGCTTTAACTGGTATAAAACTAAGATGTTCTAACTGCCTTTGTTATCAGAAAGATCTTATACATTCATATTTCATTATAAATAGCTAAAAAAATATTTAAAATATTTCTACATGTTTTTAAGGGAAAAATATTTTACCTAGGATCTTACCAATAGAATACCTGGACCACGTTATTACAGAGAGAGTAAACATGGATTTGCAAAACATCAGTATTATTGAACACAAATGATCATTTAAGATGAGAGCAGATGCCCCAAACCAGTTGGAATTAATTTGGAGACCTTGTCCTGACACATAGTTACATAAATTTCTGTCTAATTATCAAGATACTGACACTGAACAATGCAATGAATGACTGAGAACCTGAAGGTGGTTCTAAGCTTCACTGAGTATATGAGCCACAAGGGATGACTCTAAGGCTGAAGAGTGTTGGTGCCTGAAATATGATGCTATTGTTTATACTTCTACCTAAAGCCATTCAGGCAAGAAGTGAGATGACCAAATAATAGCACTCAGCAGGTGCAAATCACCTCTGCAATTCTATTGTAAAGTATCAAAGTTTGTCTTGCTGCATGGGAAATCTTAATAGGACAAAGCATACTGTGACTCTGTTATCAAGAAATATGATTTCTAGCTTTGTAGGGAATTTATGAAACTACCTGAACTCTCTGAACCAGCCCATTCTTATCTGAATACATTGTAGGCTTAGTCTCGGGAAAGCAGCTGCCAGATGAGTTCAGGAAATTCACCAAGATGGGGATTAGGATTGATAAATGGCTGTATATATGCATACAGGATTTAAC
>NW_009606704.1:60141-72455 GCF_000690535.1 Cariama cristata | reverse complement strand
TGTTTAAAATGACAAGAAGGATTTAAAAGAGTGGGGGGGGGGGGGAAGTGAAACTATAGCTGCTCCTTGTGTGGGGAAATATCATTAGCACAGTAGACTACAGTTCATTTCAGCAGCAGTGATTGTATTTAATATTCTTTCTGGCACAGAATAGAAACAGGTGTCTGCACTGACCTCTCTGTATTCTTGGCCAGAAGGTATTTACATGCTTTTGAAACTCAATGGAGATGTTTAAATTTCACTTTTATGTCTGAAATGGTGCAGTGGTGTAGCGTATCTAAATAAAGTCTCCTCCCTGAATCAGTCAGTTCGTTTCCAGTGTTGCTAAGAGTGCTGGAGAAGAAGTACTTAATTAAGTATCTCATGCTAACCAATTGTGTCAAGTTTGGCAGTTTTGTCCCTTGTGGCCCTCCTCCAAACGAGGAGTGTATCAGTAGATGCCTGAGGAGAAAGAAAGAAAAAAAATAATAATAAAAAAGAATATGTGATGTTTAATTTGGCTAAGATGCAAGGCATATTTAATTTTTTTTTTTTTTAAAAAATAACTTATGAGTGGAAGAAACAACCAGAAAAAGTGGGGATATTTATACAGCTGACAAGGTATGTCCACCATTTGCTTAAAGGATTTGTAACCTTTATAGATCTTGTTGATTCTCTAAATCCTTCTGGCTACCCAAGCCACAGCTGTTGCTTAGATAGCTTTTGCTTTTTGTTTTTTTTTTTTGTTTGTTTGTTTGTTTGTTTTTTTTTCTCTCCCTTCAAGTTTGATTATTGCTATGCACTTTCCATGAGATAATACTTTTAAAACATTGAGAAATCTCATGCTGATGCATGATTCTTTATCCCTCTTCTAAGACACTGTTTTCCTCCAACCATTTCTCCCTTTTGTTCCACCAGCTGTCCCATGTAACAAATACATCCTAAAGGAAGCTTAAGGTGTTGTTTTTTGTTTGAACAAAAAATGTCACGAATGACAACCAAGCAGCTAGTTCATTTCACTGCAAGCACTAGCAGCTGGAAGGCAGGAGGAAAAAAAGAAGCATTTCCACAGCAAACTATGATCATGTGATACAGAAACAGTCCCATACAGGAGTAAACATTAAAATTTACTTGAAAAATCTGAACAGTGCATAGATGTTATTTTCACATTTGTTGTCCAAAGTATTGTAATAATCGGAACTTTAACTGATTGAGAAATGTTCACAGGAAGATTTTGAGCCTGATTTCGAGAGTTAATCAGTTTAAGATGAAACAGAAGCATGTCCCGATGGCTTTTATGTACATTCACAACCAGACTATTTATCTGGCATTTCAAACTGAACACTCTCAATACATTGTTCAGAAATGACCTGACTACAGCAGAGATTTTGATAGGAATACTCAGGGTGATCCAACTGAAAAGCCATAAGCTGCTTGCAGAACCTTTGGGGACTGAAGAGGAAAAATCCAATACATGTTTACTGTCCGCATTTATACTTTGTAAACAAGTACTTTCAAAGCCAAATACTCTGACCAATTTTTACGGCTGTAAGGGTGCATTTAGGGTCATTGGTGACACTCCACCTGTTATATATCAAAGGTTGAAAACTCAACTGCTTGTTGATCTCCCCCCTGGACATCTCCACATGCAATGTTGACTCTGCGGATGGCATTCTGTAAGTCTGTTTTACAGAAGGTCCACCATAGAAAATCGCAGAATGTAGTCCAAATAAAAAGTTCTCCTGTCCTTTCCCTTCCTCATCCTCCCCAAGCTGCCACACGTGGCTTACTTTTTCTAAAAGTCCATAGCACAGCAAGATGAGCAGGCTTCTCAATACAAGATGACAGTCAAATTGCCGTAGGATTCACAGCAACCTGGAGACTGCTATCTGGATCATGACCTGTATAAAAAGTGTCTGCCCTTCCCTTTGTCTGTAAAGAACAGAAAGAGAGAAAATGAGATGTTTCACCATGGCTACAGCATGGTGAGCTACAAACACCTTGCAACAAGCAACAGATAACTGACTCAGACCACAACACCTGGAACAATACTGAAAAAAAGAAAAGATGCCTTACCCAAGGAAACTAACTTCCTCAGTGTAATAAGGGAGAGGGCTGAAAAGAGAGCTGTCTTCCCAACTGGGTTGTAAGGGAGGCATTTCACAGGAAGACAGGAAGGTTGCTGCTATGCAGCATGTAGCAGTTCTCAGCCACCTTCACTTTTATTGACTTGGAAGAAAATTCAGGGCATAAAGCTGGAGATTTCCAGTCTTTTTTAACAGGGACAGCATGGCTTTAATACTGCACTTAAAAAAAAAAAAAAAAGTGGTAACAGGTCCATTGTATTGAATATGTGGAAGAATAGTCTAGGTTCTGAATTTAAAGTTTATCTGAAAACCAGTGGAGGACAAGTCACCCTGGTTTTGTTTATATTGATGCCAAATCACTTTTTAGCAGATTAGAGGAACTAAATCAAAACACAGCCTGATCTTTTTTCCTTTATCTCTCTCAGGGTACTTTGCTTAATGCTCCAGCCTGCATGTGCATATAGTCTTACTAGACTCCCAACAGATGGCCTGTATCAAAGTTTTTCTTGAAAGAACTGTGACTAATGTGAACTGCCCCCATTAATCAAGTGTGGTCTGCATGGAAATATTCCCTAGCTGTGAAGTGAGTAATTTCAAAAGGCCCGAGTTAGAAAGCACAAACTATGTATACACAAATGTTCTTTTTTTTAAATTTGTGTGTGTGTGAGGCAGACATTATTGAAAGTGTGTATGTTTTGGGCTTGTTTTTAAGGTGTGGTCTGCAGTCACAGTTTCTTTACGTAAGAGTCACAAAGTTTACCAACTCATGTTAATGGATGATTTTTGGTTTAGGGCTTCTAAAAACAACGGATTTTGTTTTAGTTGCGTTTCTTTTTTAAAAAGTATTTCTGCTCTCTTAATTTGGTACTCTTTGGGAAGACTGTTAACTCTAAAGCTCTCCCATTGTCAAATGGGGACATAAGTACTACTTGGGGAAGGAGAAGTTTGTTCAGCCTAGGTCAAGTTTATTGCATCTCTAAAAAAATAAAATAAAAAACCCAAACTAAACTAAACTAAACTAAACTAAAATTTTATTAAAAAAAAAAAAACCCAAAAGGCTAGAACCCCAGAGAAAATGATGTCGAAATGAGAAATTCAGAAGGGCTCTGCAGCTCATGTTTACCATTTATGTGCACAAAGGAGTATGACTGAAGCATGGGAATAGATAAGAGGTTTATATATGAAGTGAAGCTGAAATATGTATCTTTTCTGTAATAGTCTTTTTATTGGACAGATGCAGATAGTGAAATAGTATAAGATCTCATTCTACAGTTACGTATTGATTATGCTTTCTGTGTAGCTGGGAGAAGAGTAAAAACTATCTTGATTGTGAAGAATCCTTATCCCTGTTTTTCCTAGGTGGAAAAAGAGCTGTGTAGGGACATTTTATTAAAGAATGGAGACAGAAAACTGCAATTAGGGCTGAACAATGAAATCAGTATGCTGTATTATGTTGTGGGAACAGGCTGCAGAGTCTGCTTCAGGAGAGCAGGAAAATAAAAGAGAAAGGAAGAGAAAAGAAAAACAAGTTTAGGACCTACAACCAGAGTAGCAGAAATTTTCACAGTGGGACTGGGTGGATGAAGTATATAAGTGTTATAGATGATGAAACAGCATTCTGCATTCCCTCCTGGAGTCAGTGATTAGTGAACTCTACAACCCTCAATGGCGTTGTAGTAGCTACTCTGCTTGGAATGGAATCCTGCTGGTGGTGCACAAACTGGGTAGTGCAAAGCAGGCCATCCTGATTTGATAGTGTTGTTTTTGCTAGCATTGATCCATTTTTGAAAGCAATGTCAGGAGACCTTAAGCTAGAAGCATAACCAGAAGGAGACAAGAATGTATTAAAATCCCATAATACTTTCTTGACAATGTCACCTCTAGTGGACTCGCTAATGCCAAACAGCTGTATTACAACCAAAGTGAGTCCGGCAGAGAGACGTCCACCTACACATAGGCTGAAATAACAACATGGAAATGAGATTTCTTCTGTTTCAGATCCTGTGCTGGGCTCTTGTAAGATCGTGAAGCTGAATTTCAGCTTCAAAGTCGTAATTCTCCAGTAGGTGTCTGATGCAATTTTAGAACCATTGTGAGATGGCGGTCATAAGTTTAACATGTCTGCAACTTCAGTGTCAAATCCTCACTGTAGGCAAGAGTTTGTTGGCCATTTATGACTAATGAAGCTTTCGTGCTTCCACTTAGGCCCTATACCATGGTTTCAGTTAGAGATGAGGCTTACACCATTCAGGAGAGTACGACTTGTGAAATGAAATGACCTACTGCAGTTGATTATAGTCTCCAGCAGTGGCTGTGGCTGCCCTGACACTCTAAGCACTGTCAGGATTGCTGCTCTGTTTTTTGACATTCCCCAACTGCATAAGTAATAATTTGGAAAAATGAGAGAGAGTGAAAAATTAAAATGGGCACTGAAGGACAGAGGTGCTGTGTGATAGTGTGGGGTGCAATAAGGCACAGTACAGATGTCAGAAGATCTTGTATGTCCTGCAGCAAGACAAGTGAGATAGATAGATAGGTTCCACACTTGAAAGGCAGACTCTCTGGCGTGCTGCATTACTTTGACTTTGCAGGATACTTCATTCTGTATTCTCCTATGAAAGCAGTCTCGATAGCACTTTACCACATTTAACATAACATTTTAGCACATTGTAAATGTAGTCTGTGAATTTGACTCTGCTACCATTACATTGACAATAGCTCACTCCACAAATAACCCCACTGAAATACAGTGAGTTGTTTGCTCAGCTCTGTTGAGGATATTATTATTAGTAATGTACAACCCAAAACACAGCACTTGTTTTAAGCTCTGTTTCATTGCCTTTTCAGTCATCAGTTATGAAGATACAACATCCCCATGGGGGTCAGTTTGAAAAATGAACTCTTTTCTACTTACTGTATTTAGCTTATACTGCATTGCTGTGAAGGCCACTCATGGTAAGATTTAGTGGATGTTAAAAAGATTGCTTAAAGATCCCAAAATTGTTGTTAGTCAAGTTACTGAACAAACTACTGAACTAATGCTGAGAGGTGAAGTTGCTAAAACAGTAAGGAAAGAAGGATATTGCTAAGTTATGATCACTTAGAGGATGCTGGGGGAGAGGGTGGAGTACAGAGTGACAAATCTGAATTCATTGCTCAAACACTGAAAAATGTATTTGCATTCTGCTCAGTTGTTTGGATTGTTGTGGAGATACTCTACAGGTAAATTGAACTAAATTAATATCCAGGTCTAGACTTCTGGTGTTTGAAGTTTCTGAGTCTCAAGAATGCTTTCACCACTGAAAAAATAATTAAAAAAAATTACCAGGAATATAAAAAAACCCCAATCCAATAGCTTGTAACATTGCAAAAATTGATAGAGTGGTAAACAACAGTAGGTACAAGTCCACTAAAATGACCACTCTGAATTGCTTGTTAGAAGATATTCATCTGAACTATGTTCATTTTTATACAGCCAAATGCAGATTCACATAACTTAAAAGAAAAGGTCACACTTCAGTAGACAGGAAACAGTATCCTACTATCAGTGACAATGAGAAGGAACATAGTAGCATTGAGATAGCCAGTAGAAAATGACCTTTTAAGATAATGCTGTGCGTAAAAGGGATACTGTCTGACTACACTAAAGTATGGTAATTCAGTCATGCTAGAGATGTTGTTTCAGATGAATTTTTGAGGAGATCAGTACTGTATACTGTTTTATTATACACCTTTGGGAAAAAAAAAATAAAAATAAAAAATAAAAGAATTGCCACAGCACTAGTCAGGCATGAAAAACCTGTCTTGCTATGATTTTTTTCTTGGGAAAGATGGTAAGAAGCTATTTTAATGAGATTTTCAAAATACCTGTCTGGAAAAGAGTTTATCTGACAGTAAATAACCTTATAATCTAATAGGAAAAAAGGGCATAATGGAAGGAAATGAGGAAATTATAATGATTATAATAAGACAATACATATTAATAAATTAATAATTAAATACATTACCTAGTGAAAATGTGGTATTTTTCTCAGTCATTTTAAGTCAATATCAAGATTTTATAATTTTTTAAAAATACTGAATAGCTCAAGAAATAGTTTTGGATGCTATTCAGAAATCCCTTGGTAAAACAATGTGGTCTGTTTTACATGGTCATCTTGTATTGTGGTCCTTTATGACACTAAAAGGTATGAATATTATGATCCAAAACTATACATCCCTAAAGGTTAATGGGAAAGCTTATTTTGAATTTCTTGCATTTCCTGAAGTAAGACTAGGTTCTAACGCTGGTTATAAATATCCCACTGAGCCTGTCAGAAGAATTACTTGTTAAAAACTGTCTCCTTTTGTGCTTATTGCTTTACTATGAGTGACTGAGTCAGCAGAAGAACATAACATGGTTTGAGCAGTGTAATGCTATTTGGCAAACTTGCAGAGGAGGTTTGAAAAGGAACAATAAAAAATCAGGTCTGTTAAAATGCATCGTCCTTCAGCTTCATTCAACGAATCACGAAGAACTATTAAAATGAATAAACTGTTACTGTTAACATCGGCTGAAGATCTACTTCCTGAAATCTAATAAAAAGCTAGATTAAAAGTGAAAGCAAAAGAGCTATATAAGCTGTATGCTTATACAGAAAATATTATGTCAATGGATTTCAAACTCACTGTACTACAATCTCAAACCATCACATAGTTTTCTTTTAATAATAACATTTAAATATGTCAGAGTTCAATAACTGAGGTTTCATCTGAAAATGAGGTGGGAAGTTAGAATTGTTATCACAAAGCATCAAGTTATTGCACGTTATCGACACGATCAGTGCCATGACTTCCTCCCAACAGACCTCTGCCTCTTGAGACAGTGAGAGGTTAATGGCAGTTATTAGTTCTTACCTTTGATCCAAGACATGGATCTGTTGGAGCAGGTCTAGAGGAGGGCCACAAAAATTATCAGAGGGGTAGAACACCTTTCTTATGAAGAAAGGCTGAAAGAGTTGGAGTTGTTCAGCCTAGAGAAGAGAAGGTTCCAGGGAGACCTTATTGCAGCCTTTCAGTACTTAAAGGGGACTTATAAGCATCACAGAACCACAGAATCAGAGAATGGTTGGGGCTGGAAGGGACCTCTGGAGATCATCTAGTTCAACCCCCCTGCCAAAGCAGGTTCACCTACAGCAAGTTTCACAGGATTGTGTCCTGACAGATTTTGAATATCTCCAGAGAAGGGGACTCCACAACCTCTCTGGGCAGTCTGTCCCATGCTCCGCCACCCTCATAGTAAAGAAGTTTTTCCTCATATTCAGATGAAACTTCCTGAGTTTCAATTTGTGCCCGTTACCCCTTAACCTGTTGCTGGGCACCACTGAAAAGAGTCTGGCCCCACCCTCTTCACACTAGCCCTTAGGGTATTTAAAAGTATTGATGAGATACCCTCTCAGTCTTCTCTTCTTCTGGCTGAACAGACCCAGCTCTCTCAACCTTTCCTCATAAGGGAGATGCTCCAGTCGCCTCATCATCTTCGTTGCCCTCCACCGGACTCTCTCCAATATTAGCTCTTTTTCTTTTTTGAACTGGGGAACCCAGAATTGGACACAGTACTCCAGATGTAGCCTCACCAGGGCAGAGCAGATGGGAAGGGTAACCTCCCTCAACCTGCTGCCCATACACCCCAAGATACCATTGACCTTCTTGGCCACAAGGGCACATTGCTGGCTCACGGTTAATTTGTCGTCCACCAGGACTCCCAGGTCTTTCTCCATCAAGTGAGAAAGTTAGGGATAAACTTTTTAGTAGGGTCTGTTGTGATGGGATAAGGGATAATGGTTTTAAACTAAAAGAAGGTAGATTTGGACTAGATATAAGGAAGAAATTTTTTGCAACGAGGGTGGTGAAACACTGGAACACTTTGACCAGAGAGTTGGTAGATGCCCCATCCCTGGAACCATTCAAGGTCAGGTTGGACCAGATCTACCTGAAGATGGAACTGCTTATTGTAGGGGGGGTTGGACTAGATGGCCTTAAAGGTTGCTTCCAACCCAAACTATTGTATGATTCTATGATTCTATGATCCAGACTAGTGGTCAGTGTGTCTTCCAGCTCTTTGCTGGCATCAAGTGGATGATGTGCAGTCTCAGCACATTCCTGTCTGACTGTGACCTACTCCTTGTTTCTAGTTCCAGCATCTTTCTTTTTTCCACACAACGTTTAACCCCAGTCTTTTTGCTCAGTTGGGTTCAATTCCTTTTTCATGTTCCTGATGTGAGCTAATTTGCTGTCATACCATAACTTTGCTGTCTGTGCTCTAGATAGACACCTATCACCTATAACACCTGACCATGTTTTCTCTAATGCACAGGTTCCCTATCCTGGTCTCCCTGAACATCCAAAGTGAGTGACCTAGACTTCAAATCCAAAATAATTTCCCTCTTACTGTTGTTTTCCCTTCCCCTTATTAAAGGGGAAGGGAACATCTCTCCTTGTTCCATATCTGGTTTCTCTCTGAATTGAACCTAACTCTCAGATCTAGTCCCAAGTTTCTTATCTGGCTCATCCAAACCTATTCCTGTTCCAGCTGTAGCTTTGGTGTCCTATAGCTACTCTTTCCAACCTCCCACCAAAAATCCATTTTCCCCAGTCTATTCTCTATTCCATTTTTATTTTCCTCCTCCTCAATCTGTTCTGTTTTATAATAGGTCATGTTGAGAAACAGAGCAAATGAGAACTCAGAGAGATATCTGCTGTGGTCTGCCATGTTACTCCTACTCAAACCAGTTTGTCTGAATTGAGATCAGCTATTTCAGTACCACTGTGATTTGCATGACTGCTGTTTAAACTCATTCTTTGGGTCTTAATTTGTTCCTGCCTTTTTTAAACAATGCATTGTCGAAGCTTCTGTTCCTCAGAACAGACAATAATATCATTATTTGTCCTAATTTTGCCTGTCTTTCCTCGTTGTTTTCCCAGTTTCTCTCTCCATAGTGTGAAAGATGTAGGCTTTAATTTAATGCCAAATATAATGAAAAAAAAGGAAACATAAAAACATTTGAAAACTATTCTGCAATTTCATTGGCTTGCCTAAGAATCAGTGAAGCTGGGCACAACACACACATGATAGAGGATCAGGTTGTGGGATGCAGCTTCTTGTTTGGCATGTTGACTCCTGGCTCCTCTGTGTCTGTTATAATCTCATGCTTTATAATTCACAGAGCAGCCTGTATATTTTCCTTTCCTTTCTTTCCTCCTTTCTCTCTTATGCTCATGAAAGCTATGGGTTTTTTTGTTTTGTTTTATTCATGGACACAAGTAAATTTTTTTCACTCGGTCATGAAGTTAGCAAAGAGGCAAATCTCAGAGGTTTAGCTTCTTTGTGAGAGATTTTTTTTCAAGCAGCTCTACATCAAATTTTTTTTGTATACTATCATCTGAGATTCTCAAGGTAGTGCTTATTGGCAGTGACCTGCCAGACATCCTGGGTCTTAAGGATGAATGAATAAATAACTTTGCTGAATGCTGCTGAATATGTGATAATGTAATTAGTATTCTTACCAACTGAAGTGAAAATGAGATGTTGTATCTCCAGGGACCATTGTACTCCTTTGTAAATGCTTTTTTTTTTTTTTTTTAAAAATGCATCAGATACATATGAGCTAAGCAAAAATGTCCATTATAAATTAAAGTAGCTTTATACTGTAAATTAGGTGGCCACTTCTAATTTGGTACTTAAAATTCAATTTGCATATCACTGCTTAAGACAAAACAGTCAAGAGCATGTTTTATTTGTTACTTTTTCATACAATTAAAATTATTACTGATAATTAAGTACATAATTTTACATTCAGATCAATATATATTGGATGAATTGGAACAAAGTGTAGATTGCACTACATATTAACACTATCCTGAGGCAAAGGTAAGCAGTAACTGCTTTGGGTCAGATCAGTTAATTTCCAAGATCTGCTGAAGACAGTACAGTATTTGGTAGAGTGGCAAAGAATCAGATGATAGTAATGATCTTAATATATGCCACTTAGAATGTGAATATTAATCAGCCTTGAACAGATTGGTTACATACAGGTGCACGGAAAATAGTGCAGAGGATTGTTGCCCATTATTTTTTAGTTAAGATTAGGGGAAGATTTTCATCAAAAACATACAAGAAGACTGATATTCTCCTTGGAAAATCTCACAAGGCATGAGCATGACTTACAGGCTGTATATCACTTCCACTGCAACTGCTATAGACAATGCACCTTTAAAGAAGTGGATAGATCAGATATCAGTGCTCATTAGGAGGCTTGAGAGGGAAGCTGATAATAAACTGAAGCTATTTGTAACAACGGTGATTCCCTTTAGCTGAAAAAAGTAACACGGGTGGTTCTCTACTTCAGTCTTCCTGACAATATCGTGAAGTATTTTGTTCCTCAGAACGAAGAAGGAGAAAAAGAAAAGGAGGGGATGAAAAAAAAAAAAGCAAGCTAACAATACAGGAATACTCCTTGCTAGAGCTACATCCACCCAAAGTAGACACTCAGCGAAGTCATCTCACAAAGTATGCAGCTCCTGGGGAGCTGGTGATCTCGTTTAACATTACTGTGTGGTACAGAGAACTAACGCAGGAAGTCAGCGACTAGCCCAGAGAGCGGTACCTGTACTGACTGAGATTAGTTTATTACATGTTACTACAGACAACCAGAATCAGAAGATGAATGGCAGGAATGTTATTTACATTATAAAATCTTCCCATTCCTGAAGAACCCCACTGTTATGGAAAGGAGAGCTGTGTGACTCCATATTGTCTGAACCAAACCACATCATGCCACTAAGGGCAGATAAGGTTTTCAGAGTAACTGTGTAGCTGTTCGGAGCGTGAATGCTGGAATAAATCTGAGGGGTGGGGAAATCATATCAAAGAGTTCATTGTATGAACCACAGAATCTTGGTTCAGAGGAGGAGAAGCAGGACTGGATTCTCAAGACCTGCTCAGTAGCGTTTTTATCTTGCCTATTTCTCTTGCTGTTTTTCTGCTGGTGACATAAACATGAACTGTTTGTCCCATCTCCAGCCCTCTGGACTCTGTTGCTTTCTACCTGGCAATGTTCTCTGGGACTGAGTGATATGTAAGTTTGCCTTATTCCAGGAATGTACTATTTCACTATGAGATAAAGATAAAGGCGCACTTCAACATGAGATGAGGATGCAACTGTGTGCCTTACACCAAACTTTGGCCTTTTCCAACCCCACCAGTGTTTTATGGCTGTGTTTTCCAGCCTGAACATATAGTACTTATAGCTATGAAATATTTCTGCCTTTCATTTATTTTGATAGAAGGTACTTTTGAATTTGTCAGCTAATGAGTGCTAAAAATCACAATATTTCATGTTTTCTACAGTCAGGAGTAGGAAGAGATACTCCCCACCTGTTATCTTTCTTAAACAGCTTGATTTTCGTTTCTTTCTGACAAATCCTTCTGTCCCTTTGAAACTAAGGTGATACCAAATGCAGGTATAGAGAAGCACAATATAAGTGTGATGTGGAGAATCATAGAATGACAAGAGTTCTACAGACCTCTATGGAGTACATTCTACAGAATATAATATGGTGTATAGAATAACCAACATATCCCCACCGCTTCCAGGTTCTCATTCTTTTCTCAGGTGATTTTTGTCTTGATATCACAAAGAGAACTTCTGATGCTGAGCAACTGAATGGTTAATATATTAATGGCATCTATCCAATGCATGCATGAGAAAAGCTGTAAAGATACCAGATGTTCATCTGAAAACAATTTTAAGGGGAATAACAACTCCAAGCAGTTTCAAAATCTTCTGTTTCTCAAATCTTAATTTTTTTCTTTTTTTTTTCCCTTTTTCTCTTTAAACATAAGAGTTTTCTCACTGGGTCGTTTTTTTTCCTTTTCCTTTCTTGTCTTCTCTTATTTTTTTTTCTTCTTTTTTTTTTTTTTTCTTTTGCTATAATGAAGTAGACATAACCAGCTTTTTAGAGATATGTCCTGCTGATCAAGTTTTGAATCTGAATAGCTCATAGATTTCCTGACACCCATAAATATTCAAGCTCAGTGGGTATTTGTGCTCTCTGGTAGCTATAAATATACTACAGATTTTGATTGGTTTATGATGGAAGTTTGTTTTATTTTATTTTTGCCTTCACAGTTGGCTTTGGTGGTTTTTTTCTGCTTTATAGACCCTTGTCTTTTTATTAGTTCTGTGTTCCCTGTTGATTTTATGTTTT
>NW_009606704.1:44610-60130 GCF_000690535.1 Cariama cristata | reverse complement strand
TCACCACCAGCATCTCACAGTAAACAAGAATGTTGTATCTCAGTGGGTTATTTTCTGTTAATAACCTGTGATACAGTATATAAATAAAACAGAGAGGAGTTCACAGGTGCAATTTATTAGAGTTATTGCAATGTGACTTCAGTAATGTGCTCAAGTTCCTTAAAAACTTTGGTGTGTTCTGAGTTGAAGACAACAGCTATATATTGCAGCTCAGGAGAGAAAAATAAGTATCAGTGTAATGAAATATATCCAAGTCCAACTCAATAATAATTGCAATTTCTCAGTGTCAATACTTGGACATCTATGTGTACCTCAGGATAATTCAAACAAAAGTAAACCAGTAAGGTAAGATATTATCCAAGTTAGGCTGGAAGAATGGAACCAAGCCAAATGGGAAACCACACAAAATAATCTGTCCTCCCTATAATTACATCACTCTTAACTACATTATAGTGTATTCTGATCCTAGTATGCCCCTGCTAAATTTCACATTATAAAATCATGTTTCAGACATATATTATACTTATAGAGGATAGCTGTGAATAACAAGCAAAACACAATTCAATTATTTGACTCTATCTCAAAGTTGTAGTGAAATTCCCAAATCACTCAAATTTTTGAGCTCACTTTTTAAAACATCTGGTTAAAGTGAACACCAAAATTTTATCAGCAATAACGTATCGGCTTTTGCACAAACAGAATAGAACTGTCAGCTCTGAAATGTTTGTGAAGGCTACTGTGCTTTTCATGATTCACTACTGCTCATAAGAAATCAAAGCACAGAGAATCAGGTGCTTAATGTGAGTCAGATTAAAGGAAAAAAAACCAGAGTGCTCAGAGCATCTAAAAAACAGTGTCCACTCTACCCTTCCTGATCCTTATAAACTGATATGTTGGCTCAAATAAAAGCTGTTCTGCCATTCAGAATGTTTTGGAATCACTTAGCATTTTCAGAACTCAGTCCTAAAAGAATATTTTGGAACTGTTTTAACTCAATACTACTCAATACTCCACACTCTGTTCTAAGATTAAATCATAATTCATTGTCTTCTCTCCACAGAGACTTCAGTTGGTACCATGCAAGTGTGACTAGAACTTTTGACAAAGCATACAGCTAAAAGAGAAGCTTCCATTTAAGGAAGGGAGATAGTTTGTCTTTCACCTCAAATAATGTAGATTGCTGTCATGAAAAATCAAGGTGGTTGGAGCTGTCTGAATTGGAGCTGTTTCACACCAGTGGAAGATGAAGATACCAGAAATTTTTTTTGGTGAAACATAAGGCTATCCTGTCTTACCCAATCTACAATTCACAGAATCCATAACCATGTATCCTTTTTTTCTGTGTAAGGGAGACAGCTGACCTAGAAAGGATGAATTTACTTTTGTCAGTTATTGTCTGCAAAGTGATTCTGCACAAAGGTTCTTTTACACTAGTTATCTTTGATTGTAAAGCTCTTTTGCTGACATTAATAGTTTCATTCTCATGAATATCTTATTCTTTCAGTGACTACTGACAAATATCTGCTAGTAGATGCTCAGTCAACTATAGGATTCCATGACTGTCCCAGGCTTAGCATGTTCAATAAAAACCTACTGAATGCATTTGTATATTGCTGGCATATGCATAACCAAATTTTACCTTGCTATATAGGAATCAGTCCTGTGGGAGTTATGGACATTAAAGTTTACATTTTTTTGGTAGGTAGCAGGAGCTGTGGAAATTAATGCCACAGATGCAGTGCTTAGGTCCTATCTCAGCTCCTGCCTTGTTAAGTTGCTGGGAACGCTGCCACAGATAATAAAGGGAACAAGATCAGGCTTGTTTCTCCTGTGTAGGTGCAATCAAGATTCAATGACAGATGTGACATCTCCAGCAGAGACAGCCTTCTTTGGCATCAGAGAGAACAGATCCTAGTCTTGTACAGTGAAAGTTCCAGACTGTCTTACAAAAAAGGAAAATCTCTTTTAACTTAAGTAACAAATGCATTGTCTGTATTACTATCATGACAGTTCTGGGCTAACAATATAGAGTCCTATAGGGTTTTTTTTATTAGTTTAATTACAGCTGTTTCAAATCACCTTTAAATCCTATGGAGACATTTATGTATGATCTCTTCTTAATACTCTGTGGGACTTCTATGAGAAAACAAAACAAAATAAAATAGAAGAACATAGGCAAATGTAATTACAATCCCTCAAAAAGGTATAAATATGTTTTTCTTTTTCCAGCTTCCTTTTTAATATTTCTATTACTTCACTCTTTAGAGATGTAATTATTCTCTTTTCCATTATTTACACTGTGGATGTTTTTTTTCTTTTGTAGCAAATGTACTACATATGAACTGGAACTTATACCAGGATGTGTTTCAGAAATAGCTTTAATCCTGGATATTTTTTTAAATAAGGAGGATCCAACAACAGTAGTTGTCTGTTTTCTCAGAGAATGGCATTTTACGTTTTAGTACATAGCCATGTTGTAAACATTTTTCATCTGTGATAATCCAAACAGCAGAGTAAGAGAGTATTCTTTCTCTGGACGAACAAATAGGCCTAAAATTAATCAGATCTTTGTCTCACGTACCTGAGTTTTCATGCAAAGTTCTCATATTTTATATATATGAAGTGTTAGAAGGATACATCTGAAACGTCTGGCTGGAAACCTGATTTACCTTCACTAGCACTTTCAATGAGTTTACACCTCATCACAGAACATTACTTGTGACAGCATTTTGTAATTAAAAAATAAATCATCAACCATTTTTTTAATCTCTAAACTGTGATATAAAAGGAAAGATACATTTTATTATTATTTATTCCTTAGTGCACAGATGACCTCAGGCCTACATGGTAGGCAGTGCTGAAGCTCCTGTGATCTGCTGTTACTGAAAGTTCTTCTATCACTTGCAATACTCAAAAGTATGTTAGTTCGTCATCCCAAGGTGCTATATGCTCATCCTGCTGTCATCCACAACTTGTCTATGATGTCTTTAATGTCTGCACGCTCTCAATGCAAACTAAATAAATACAAAGCATATGGGAGGCATGAACATTTGTAAGCACTTTTTAAATTCTCCTAGCTCCTTAGGACCACAATTGTCAAGGTCTTCTGTGCTATTAAGAGGGAAATAATGGTATGTGAATGACTCAATTAATTCTTGCCTCATATTAGTAGTATACAGAATGTTGTTTAAATAGCTGATTTTTAAGTCTTTACTTCAAAATGAAAACTGTCCCACAAACTTGGTCAGTCCAAAATTATTTTTTTCCTTTGGAGAGGCCGGAGGAGGGAGGGGAATTTTTTTCCTTGACATTCTTTTCATCCCTTACCTCCTGCTTATGCTTCGCCTTCAGGTGACACTAACTAAATTCATGATAGAATGCCTTACAGTAGTACCACAAGTCTCCTTCTTATCAGCACTATTACAATTATCTTGTGAAATGTTTATTCAGATGACTTGTTCTCCTTTACCCTAGTTTCTGGTAAATCTGTTTTAATATTTGTCTAGTTAATTTTTATTATCATTACATTTCTTACATAAATTATAATAGTGCAATTCTTTACTGTGTGCATATATTGATGTGGAGTACTTGGTGATGATGTTAACAACAGTAAGAATGCCTTTGTTGTTTTCAGTGAGGATTGACCTACAGTCTATCAGTTATATAAGATTCTGAAAGGAAAATATGATGTATAAATATCTGATCCTATCCATGTTGATAAGTACTTCACATTCTGAAATACACAGTTACTGATATAAGCAACATAGAGACAGTTGCTGACAGGCAGTTTTAGTGGAATTCCATTCTTCTGGAATTATTTGAAATGTTTATCAATTTCTTGATTGATAGTATTTACTTTGTGTGTATTAGTAAATACACATATGCAGGAGTCCAGCTACTACATTGTGCCAAGGACTACACAAGAAGCTATACATGATGAAGAACAGGATTAATACAATGAATGGAGATTCATGTTCTAAAACATGTTTTGGACATTTGGTGATATACTTTTTCACCACATAAGCAGAAAAAAGTCCTTGGTAACTATTTTCAGAATGACTGACAGGGACAATTAAAGTTTGCTTTTGCTTAATATAGTCCATGGGATGTTAGCTAATGCACTTGCTTATGATGGATAAGATAGAGTTTCAAACGGATGTTCTATGTGGTTCAAATGCATGAAGTTATGATGTCATTCTCTCAGCTGAATCTGTTCATTCTGTATAAATAATTAAATGTTTGTTGGAGTGGAGCAGGAGAATGATTCTGTTTCTAAGTTTTGAGGCATTCACAATGGAAATTGGATATTAGGGTTCCAGTTTATGTTTGAATCAGGGAAGCATTTAAACTTGGATTTATCACTGCCTGGGCAGTGTTCTAACCAACAGAATGACTGAAAAAGGGAGGAGAGAAGATTTGGAGATTTTATTTATTTCAGATCACACATTTAATCTTGAACTCAAAAAAAATTTTTTGAAAAAAGTTTCACAAATATGTCTGTTTACCAACAAAGGTTCGATTTTGACAAATTAATGTTTTGCAATTGGAACACAAAATGTATTAGAATGTCTTGGACCTGATTACTGGTACATTTATTAAATTGGTTTTGCAATAAAGTATAACAACATTTTATTCATAAAAGTTTTTCTAAATTTATAGTGGAGTAGGGAAGTCAAGAAAAGAAGTCTAGAATTCTTGAAAGGGTCTGGAAGATTAATTGGATAGAAATAGAAGTGGTGTTTTCTACTGACTTGAATATTTTTTTAACTGTCAGGTTTCAGAAAAGGAAATTATATAGCCAGAAAAAAGACTGGGTTTCTACAGAGTATCATAGCTTTGACCAAAGAATTTGTGAAGAAGAACTCATTCTCTGGCAAGTGTCTTTAGCCTCTCCTTTATGGATATATAATTCTGAGAGAATTTTTTGTTGGTTTACATACACAAGTGAACTGCATTCTACTCTGCATTTTTTCAACTCAGCTCAGCTCAGATGATATGCACAAACTTACTAAACCATGGGAGTTCTCTCACATACCCGTGAGAGATACCTCTCACATACCCTCACATAACTGTACTCAAAGGTACAGTTTAAGTATTTCAAAGGAGAAATTGGACTGTCAGGAAAGCTTATGATTCCTCAAATCAATTTCTGATCATGTATTTCCATTTCTAATTAAAAGCAACTTCCTTTCTATGCCTCCTTATCATAGACACTGTTAGATGTCATGTTAAACTTTAATTTCTACATTCCTGTTCTAGGCAAAACGTTCTAGATACTCAGCATTTAAACTTCATGGAGGTTGAAAATATTGCATCAGTAGGCCTTTATTCCCAATGAAGATGCATGATAGTATGTATATAAAATGTTCAAATAACGCAGTTGCTGACTACATGTGCAAATTCATAGAGGGCTTAATGGCAATTAAGTGACAAGCGTCTAATCACTTCAGTTTTCTAGCATTTTATGAGAGAGAGAGAGAAAAAAAATAGAAATAACAATTAATTAACATAGTATGCTTTCATATTTGCGATTTCTGCTATTTTATATGATATTGAAATTCTACTTATCAGGAGATAAAAAAAAATACGTATTTTATCTGCATATGCATCAAGTGGTTTTTGAGTGGATAGCAAAATAATATTTTAGCAGCAGTATGAAAAAAATGTCTACTTTGGTGTAAACAGCTCAGATTTTCTTTATCTTTTGTACCAACGGGGGTTATTGAATTTTTAAATATATGAAAAGGTAAATGAATTTTACATACCTATTTCAGCTACCCATATTGCACTAACCCCTTGGACTTAACACAGGAATATACTTAGAAATAAAACGAATTTTTTTCCTGGGGATTTCTTAATGCTTTATATGATTGTCTGGTAACCAGAAACAGAAGCTTTGAAACAGAAAGTATACTGTACTTATATAGGCTTTTTCATCCAGTTATTTGGTTTTATGCTTTTCATATATTTAGTTAGGTTTCAGTTTTGATTTCATGTTAATTGCTTTGCTTTTAAAGTTTCAGGCAGTTGCTGGATAATTTCAAGTGCAAAGAGGTTAAAGCTAAATAGTGTAGCCAAATAGCAGAGGCTTTCTTTGAGAAAGCTGCTGGAATTTGGCTTCCCTGTCACGTACTGGGCCATAACATGTAAAATAGATGTCTCCCTCTGAAAGCTCTGCAGTGAGAGAACAGTCTTAAAAACAGGGGGAGGGGAGGTATAGAAATTAAAACCCAAACAAATAATAATAATAATAAAAAAGAACTGAGAAGTTACTGAGAGAGACTGTAATTCAAAGATGCTAAGTCAATATAATCTTATATATTTCAAGGAATTTTTAAATGTCAACAGATTTTGTGAATCTATTCAATATATGAGAAACCCACTCCTGAATTCCAGTCTCGTAACACTGCATTTTAACAATACTTGTGGTATAAAAATAGGCTTCAACAGGAATGCATCAGTTCAAACCAATAAGAAACAATGGTGCTTTCTTTGTGATAAATTGACACTAAAGCAAAATCTTGGCAATCTCCTATATTATTTAAATGAGCAGTGATCAAAGGAAGAGGGATACAAAGAACTAGCACTCTCGTATATTCTGTACTTATGCAACGATATTGTCAGTAATGGTGAATACAATTACTACCAAGGAGTGCTGGGGAAATCCTTTTAAAACTCACATTTATAAATCTTTGCTGCAGCTTAGAAGGAGAAGAGTAAAAGAAAACCAGACAATATTCAGATACCTGCTACTATTTATGGTGGTTTAATTATACTGCTACTTTTTCTTGTGTAGTGACGTTTTCTCAATACATTTCTTTCTATGCAGCCATTGGACGTGCAGTTAATATTATTGTAATTATTTTGCTATTTTACAAAAAGATTGGATTCTAATTTTCAAAATAATATACTCTGCCTTCATATTAATAATAAGAAAAAAACAATCTCTTTATTCTTAAGCACACATTAAAAAGGGAGGCTACAGGAAGTTTCTGATTTTGCATTTTGTCGGCAGTGGTCCACCCTCCATCAAAATTCACCCTGATTCTTGTCAGCAACAGCCAACACTATGGAAACTTGCTGCACAGAGTATAAAACTGTGCATGAGCTTCAGATGATTTCTTTCCTGGAGGTGAACTAAGCAAGACAAAGTATTACTGTTCTGGTGTCTCCCTGAGGTCTGAAGATCAGGCATGACAATGGGTATAAAAGCTGCAATAGCAATGATTGATACAGTATTACAAATGGCATTCTCATTTTTTTCTCCTAGTAATGCAGCAAGCACATATTTTTAATTTTAAGAAACCTTTGAGGATTCTAAAATCAAAATCACAGAGTAGCAGACAGTATTATAAATACTACTTTAATGAGCCGTATTCTGGCAAATTTTCTCAGCTTGATGAGACCTAAGTAAGGCAACTACTCTCAATGAAATCAGTATCAATGAAGTCATCTGAAAAAATTGTTACAAATTTAAGTCAGTATCACAATCAGTCTCAGGATGATTGCCACAATTTTATTTCTTTCAACTAATGTCTGTTGCACTGTTATCAAAATCATGATGGTTTTCTACTTTGCAAATTATTTTAATAGAAGTCCAAGAAAATGTGTAAAATTCTTAAGCTAGAATTATTAAGATTGTGTACTGAGTCTGGCTGGGATGGAGTTAATTTTCTTCACAGTAGCTTGTGTTGTGCTGGGTTTTCTAGATTTGTGACCAAAGCAATGCTGGTAACACACCAATATTTTAGCTGTTGCTGAGCAGTGCTTGCACGGTTTCAAGACCTTTTCTGTTTCTCACTCTGCCCCGCCCCCCCCCAGTGAATAGATTGGGGGATACACAAGAATTTGGGAGGCTACACAACCAGGAATATGACCTAAACAAACCAAACATGACTGAAACAAACCAAAATGATATGCCATGTGATATAATGTCATCCTCAGCAATAAAAAAGAGGGGGTCTTAGGTGGGTTAGCCATTTTTTCCTTGGGAACTGGCTGGGCATCACTCTACCCATAGGAGATGGTGAGTGATTGCCTTTGCATTACTGGGTTTGCTTTATTTTCTTCTTTTCCTCTTCCATGTCTGCTTCATTTATTAAATAATCTTTATCTTATCCCACTTGCTTTCACTCTTCTATTCCTCTTCCACTGTCCCACTGGGGGTGGGGGAGTGAATGAGCAGGTGTGTGGCGCTGAGCTGCCTAGTGGGGTTAACCCACAACAGGTTTGTTACTAATCAATATTTTTATTTTGGAAATTATTACTCTTAGAAAAAAATCTTTCATGCCTTATGAATTATGTTAAATGCAGTCAGATTTACTTTCTTGTTTTTTTTTAATTCTCAGCATTAGACACTTGACAAATGTTCCATGTTCAGGGTTTTTTTCTTTCTAATCCACATTATGTTTGACTCATGACTAGGTGTGGGCTACAGTCAAAAAGCTGGCCACCTGTTAGGAATAGAGCTAGGATCTTCCAAAACCAAAAGATGACTCAATGGCACTAGATGGTTAAGGTTTATGATACCACAGCCAGCATGAGGTTTCCCAGAGAAGTCATATTCAGCAACAGAAAATGTTTCTTATGGATGTAGATGGAGCAAAGGAACTGGAAAGGGGCTCAGAAGTTCTGTAGAGACAAACTGGAAAAAATCAGTGGAGCTTTGAGAGAAGGGGAGGACTTGGATTTAAGAGAAAGAAGAAAGAAATCCATAGGATTTCAGGCAACTGGGTAAACACTCAGAGGACTACAATGGTTTTCTCTAACAGGTCTAATGCTGAGAGTCCATTTTCTCTTGCTTCCTATCACGTAATGTAAGCTGTCATTGCTCCACTGATTTCACAGTAAGTATTACTCTTAGAAGGAAGAAGTACATTTTCAGTTGAATAATAACTCTACTGAGTTCAATATATGCACTGAAGGCAGTCATTGTAGAGCTAATCCTTAAAAAAAACCACCTCTGTAAAGTTTCAACTTTATCTGATGAAATACAAAGCAAAAAGTAAGTATTTTAAACCAGCTTTCTTCAAGAGTAAGCTCAGATTTAGATCACCTCCAAGTATTGTTGTTTTAAAAATCACCTTATGTTTCAGCTCTTCTTTATTTTCTATCTTGCTGAGGTGTTTGAATTTGTCATTAATACAGTAGAGATTCTTCTCTTCATTCTAGGCAAAGTGACTGCTAAACAAACATACAGATGGTCACAAACTTCAGTGCTCATGCTAGCTTTCCCAGCAGTTCATATAGTCATTGGAATCAGATGTTGACGTACATGCTTTTAAATCTTTGAAATGGAGATCCCGTATTCATGAACAACGATGGGTCTGAGTCTACCCAGATGGCAATAATTCAAGTATTTTGGAGAATATTTCACATTAAAGATCAATTTATAAATCACATAATTTGCATTGAGTTTGGACTCTTGCATTTTTTGCCGTAATATATGATGCTTCTGAACTGGAGGTTTATAACTGCAGTTCATTTGAAAGTCTTGGTAAACACTAGTTTACTTCTAATGATGCAAGCAATTTACACAGGCACATACACACAAGCATACACACTAAGCACAGTATTTCTTCACAGCACTAAATATCTAAAAGTAAAATTTGAGTATTTGTCAGAGCTACTTTCCTATGTCTGGTATTCCCAGTGTCAGTAAAATAGAAACATTTCCTTAAAAAAGCAGAAATATTGCTAGTAATTCCTTTACCAAAACAAAAATTAAATTATCTTTCTTTTGAATATTAAACATTGTTTCATTATGCTTATGCAAGCAGATAATTATGCAATAATTCCATATTAATTTACAACTATATGTATGTATAAATTACTGTCAACACCAGGTGAAGTGAAATATGTACTTCAATGTAAGTACCAGGATAAAGTGGAAGGTTAATTGAATCTATCATTGCAGTCAGCAGTCTCATATCTTAGAGAAGAAACAGGGGGAAATACAGATTGGTATCACCATTCTGTTTTCATCACTGTACTTTCTGCTCTTCTCCTTTGCTGTCCTCATTCATTTGTGATGAGCTGGCTATTAGTCCTTCTTATCTTTGTTTCACTTTTTTCCCCTTCTCTCCCTGACATTGCTGTTACAAGAACCAAAACCCCTTGCTCACAGTTTATTTTCCCTTTGTATTACTATTTACCAACAGATAAGGTAAGAAGGCGGTACCTAACACTTAAGTCCAGCCTGTCAAGCATGGAAAAATGTTTATAACTCTTGTATACCAGAAACAGGACTATACGCCATTCTGATTACAAAGGATAATCTTCAAAACAGTTTACAAATTTGAATATTTTTCCATTACTAGGCATACTAGCTTGAGATTCTCTCCTGGGTGTGAGGTATCTGGATCTTACTCAATTCACGGTAACAGCGAAGACTGTAAAAGTTCCTATTGACATTAATTTTCCTCTTTTTAGTTACACTCTTTTTTCAGATCCATTCTTTGTACCATAAATGTCAACTTAAGGCAATAATGCTGCAGATTCTTTCAGTGAGGTAGGGTGAGGACTATAATGCATAAAAGACTTTTACTGAAGAAATTTGTCCAATAAAGCTGTAAAAAATCTTCCAGTCTTTTTTTCCTGATATTTCTGAATGGTTATTTCAGCTGATTTTTAATTATTTCATAATGTGGTAAATTTTCATTTTCATGAAATATTTTTATCTGATTTCCTTAAAAAGGACCATATAAAGTTTGATCAGGCCTTGGGAAGGTAAAGGTGATAATTCTCTCTTGCTTTTCCTCTCCTTCCTCTTCCCCCACACCTGCGTCATTTGTGTATTCCCTGTCCACGTCCTCTGCCACCTTCCTGTAATGTCTTTCCTAACTGTGTGCATGAAAGACTTAGAGGTGCAAGGTCTTAAGGATAAGAGCTGAATCCACCAACAGAAAATGACTTGCTGCAATGTTTAGTTCACCTTTCCTGCTCCAAGCTCTGCATTAACAGAGTGGCATACAAGAATTGTATTCTGTGCAATCGTATTTTGTTAGTACTGTGATCTTGGTTGACAAGACAAAAAATCCAAAGCTTTTCTCTGGTTAAGTCATTTTTGGAAAGCGGTCATAAAGACTTCTAGTCTGTTTTATTCTGAAACTCTGTTTAAAACATGTATTCTTTCCAAACATTTGTTAGATCCTTCATTATTTTATAGTATTAGTCCTATATCTGATCAGTTTTGCCTAAAATACTTATGCAAACGGTATACACACAATTAGATTTTGGACGGTAACGGACTGGAACAGAAATACAACATAATGAATAAGACCATCACAAATCCTATACACCCAGTTTTTTAGAGAATTCTTCAGGGCTTCTAGTTTCACAGGGAATTGTGAAGAGAAAACTATGGAGGTTTGGGGTTATTTTGAAACTCCAATGGATCAGCAACCCAAATAGACAGCTGAGGAGTGTTCCAGTTTCTTACAGATTTTCTTAAGTACAGATGAGTTTTGTGAGGAAAACATCCTATGTTATTCAAAGGTTTTTAAGAATAGGTTAAACAAATGACTGCCAGGGTAACTAATCCCTTAAGATAGGAGATGGATTAGATGGTTTCTCAAGTTCCTTTGTAGATGAGTTTCCTTTGATTTAGTTGTCCTTTGTTTCAAATTGTATATGGTCAACAGAACAGTAACTAATGTATACCCTAAACTAAATTATTAGTAGACTGAATGTTAGTTCTGGCATTATTCTCCCCAATATCCAGTGATAGCAAATTAAAGAAAACTTAGTAGATACTCACTACTGACCAAAACCTAAATTTTCACCATTGTGAACCTTAAATTCCTAGCTGACAAACTTGTGCATACTTCTGATTGCCAGCCAATATAATTTTGCACTGAATCATCAATGTCATCAGAAAATGTAAACTATTCAGAAGTAGTGAGCTACGGAAACTGTAACAAATACTGGTTTAGTGACAGCTTACCTGTGCGAACTTACAAGAAAAATGGGACAGTTCTACAGACACATACAGATCTATGCTTGATACAATTGTCTGTGGATTTCTTTACCTTCTTTGCAAGTGTACAGGGGACGTTATTTTTATTGAGTAGCATGTAAGGGGTAAAATATGATGACAGTCCTTCCTCCAGGTCCTCCTGAGCCAGGCAGTCTCAAGCTCTTTTTCTGATATCAGGTTGTGAGTGGTGCTTCAGTTGATGGTTGACTGTACATTGACTGTACAAGTTATTTCCTGCCTTGATTGTCCAAACAGAAAAGAAAACATCGGTAACTAAGAAAACACAACTCATCCAGAACCCATCGATGCTATAGGAAGGAATACACTCAATCTAAAAAGAGATACACCAAAAAAAAAAGCAAAAATGTATTGGAACTGCACAGCTTGGGTAACAAAGCATATAATTTTTGAGACAGGACAATAACTAATGAGCGGCACATTCTCATTTTTACTATGTCACAGAGGATGACATTCAGAGAGCATTTAAAGATCCTGATAATTCAAAAATAAATACTCTTTATGAAGGCTTCTATTATGTTGGCATATAAAGGCATTTATACTATTCAGCGCAACTCAAAACATTTTGGTAAGAACTGTATAAATTACATATCCATGGATGGAGTGACTTTTGCAGTCACACAAAGCCACTAATATTATATATGCTTTGAATTATTTCTCATTCAAGCCTGACCACTGGCCTTTTGCCAGTTAATGTACAACATTAGTTTCATATCTCCTCTCAATAACAGGACCTCCAGTTATGCAGCATCTCCTAGTAATGAAATTTACCATCTACTTTAGCCTGAATCTAAATTATCCTTCTGAACATTTAACCTACAGGAATTTGGTCTGGAGCTGTTCAGCTACACCAAATCTATAAATAGGTCAATTATATTCAAAATCAATGGAAAAAAAGTCTGAATGTGTGTGAATATTGCAGTTCTAATAGTACAGCTGGTGAAAGTCAGAGCTATTGGGACTCAGTCCAAAGCCCATAGAGGCTAGTGGAAAGACTCTGAAATGTCTTAGAGGTCTGATCCCATTGTCTTGATCTCTACTGTAAGTGTACAAGCTGCTCATGATCCACTCAGAATTCATTACAGGTTGATTTGAAATCTGGCTTCCACTTGTGTGGACCCTTTTCAGAAAACTTGATCTGAGTTTTCAGTTAAACAGGCAGGGAATCTGACTGTATGTTGCTGTATGTGCTTGTTTTATCCCTCTGTATGGGCCTACATAACCATCAGGACCAAAATGCAGCTCCCAGAGCACAACTAAGAGAGACAGCCAACAGACGCAGTAGTTTGTAAAGCAATTTCTGGGCTCTGCTTCCTTGACATGTTCTTGAGTTTCTGGGCACTTTGTTAGAGACCTGGAAACTCCTGGGAACCCTTAGAGGAATATGAGGTTGCCTGCCACTACCAGTTAAGGTTAAGGATAAGGTAAGGCTAGTTTTAGCAGAGTCTCACAAACTCTGTCAGCTGTCATTCATCAAAGGGCACCTGCAACCTTTGTTCTAGCTTCAACCTAATTAGGGAGGGTCAAATCCTTCTTTTTAACCCATACTAGGGTTAACCCTATATAAGAGCCAGGCCTAGCACACAGCCAATCGATGTAATAGTCTGTGCAGTAGGAAGTGAGGAAGAAACATGCAAACTTTCTCTGTCTAATCCTTAGTTCCTTAGGTATGGTGGGAGGAAGGCTCCTGCCCCACCTCATGACTTGTAGTTGTGGAATAGCTTCACTGTCCTTGTAGCTGATAGGTTCACTGCCCTTGACATCTGGGAGTGCTGTTAACTAGAGCATCTTTGGTGGCTAAGCCTGTGCCACTCATGACCATTAGGAGGAATATCACTCTAACAGTGGGTGATAGTGATGATGACTCCCTGCTGTGGTTGATGGAAGCTCACATCTACCAACCTGACTTGTCATCTAGGTGGTTTTTCTGTTTCCTAGAGGCTTACATTCAAGATGTTGTGCCTGGTCCTATGGCTGCTACCGCCAGCTGCCCTTCCATGTAGGCACCAGTGATACTGCTGAGGTGACCTGGGAAATATTAGACATGATGACAGGGCTCTGGGGGCAATAATGAAGGGCATGGGGAGCCCAGGTGGTATTCTTGTCAGTTATGTTAGGGAAGGGCCTGAGTAAGACTCAACAGATCCTGCAGATTAACAACTGATTACACAGCTGATGTTAGCATCACAGTTTCCATTTTCTGTGGCCATGGGAACCTCCTTAAAGGCCATCAGATGCTTGGAAGAGATGGGATCCATTTGACCAAGTGGTGCAAAGTGTCTTTGTCAACAAGCTGGCCAATCTGGTATAGAGAGCTTTAAACTAGAAATGAAGAGGAACAAACAAGGAAGGAACTTGTGGATAGGGTAGGCAAGCCAAGGATCTGGGTTGATGCAAACAGAAGGGACATAGCAATCAACAAAACAAGAATGGAAACGGAATTCCTTTGAGTGTTGGCACATAAAGAAGGAAATGCTTGCAGAAGACTATTATAGGAAAAGGCTGTATAAGGGAATTGGCATGCTTGGGTACCCTTCTAAAGTACCTCTACACTAATACATGCAGCCTGGGGAGCAAACAAGAGGAATCAGAAGTATGTAGTTGCAGGACCATGACTGCAATGGAATGACAGATATGTGATGGGATGGGTCACACGCCTAGAGTAATGCAATGGAGGGATACAGGCCTTTTAGGGAGTACTGGCAGGAGCTGTGAGGAGCGGAAGTTGCTTTTTATGGTGAGGACAGCCGGAAAGCATGGAGCTCTGCCTTGGGATGGGTCAGGAGCCAGTTGAGAGTTTATGGGTCATGATTAGCAGTCATGTCAACATGGATGCCATTGTAGCAGATATCTTCTATAGATCTTATTAGGAAGAAGAAGATGAGGCCTTCTTCAAAGAACTGGACTCCCCAGTACAGTAGAGACTACTGAAGGGAGTCCAGCAAATGACCACTAACATGGCTAAGTGTCTGGAGTATCTCTCACATGAGGAAAGGTTGAGAAAGCGGGGACCAATTAGGCTGGAGAAGAGAAGGCTCAGGGGGGAACTCATCAATGTGTACAAATACCCAATGCGAGCGAATGAAGATGCAGGAGCCAGACTCTTCCCAGTAGTGCCCAATGACGGGGTAAGAGGCAATAAATACAGGAAACTTTATCTGACTGCAAGAGAACATGTTTTTACTGGCACAGGTTGCTCAGAGAGATTGTAGAATCTCCATCTGTGAAGGCATTCAAAACCTCAATGGACACCATCCTGGACAACCTGCTCTGGCTGACCATACTTTGTGCAATGGGTTCAGACTAGAAGATGTCTAGAGGTCCCTTTCAACCTCAACTGTTCTGTGGTTCTTCACAGCTTTTTCTGACTAATATGCCACATATCCTGCTCAGTAGGAACCAAAGTGATTCTGTCTCCTAGTTTGTGCCACTGATCAACCCAGTCAGGAGGAGTTATTTCCAAACTGATTCCTGTGGATTCATCTGTGAGTTCCAATAATGAATTTTTACTAGATGTTTACTAGA
>NW_009606704.1:40913-44598 GCF_000690535.1 Cariama cristata | reverse complement strand
TCAGCAGGATGAATTTCATGCTTCTGCCTACGGCAGGAATACAAACTAAAGCTAAACATTCTCAGTTTGTGATTTACACTGAAGTCCTATGAGATGGTGCATGTAATTACTCAAAGAAATGTAAGGGTTCAGGACACTTTCCAATGACACTTTAATTATATTGATATGATAATACACCATTTTTCTGTCCTCTGCTCTCAAAATAAGTAAAAATAATTTTGTTTAGGTAATGTTTACGGGTACTTAACGGTTGAAGGACTACCTGTATAAGAAAATAGAATGGTATTATAAAAAAGTAAAATGTAATGGCACAGTGAATTATGGCTGAACTACAGACAGAAAAATTTGAAAGAAGAGAGCTCCTCCTGCCACAATCAACTGTGAACATTACTTTGTGTTACCCCACAACATTTAATTGTAACTATTTAATGTGTACAGATAACATTCTTTTACCAATTGGATGTGCACAAATGGCTCAGGAATTCTGATGAAGAGTTGCCTGTTCTACCTACTTAATGATTTTTTAAAATATTATTATTTTATAACCTATATAAAGCTCACTGTCTTGGCTTGGTTTATGCATTCTTTTTGTCCTTACATGGAAAGGATGTCTGTATAGGTAAGCGAACTTCCACTTCATCTTCTAAGAAGATTTAAAAGATTATTTGGCAGCAATGTTGGTGGCTTATATGACAACAGTAACATTTTTTCTTCTAGATCACATGATCTAATATGCAGGTATTAGGAATCCATGTAACAGCTAAATCTGTTTGAATGGACTTGTGCTCTCTGCCATAGAAAATGCTAAAAGCAATCTTCAACATCCCAGAAATCTCATTTCCACAGCTTGAGAAGTAAAAGTGTGGAGGACACAATTAAAAAGATTGATGTGCTTCATTCTGCTGTCAGAGATTGAAGTAGATGGAAACTCCAGGAAGAGCTTCAATATCTACATCTTAAAGGAAGGAAGGAGGAAACATTTGGATCCTTAGACGTAGCTGGAATTCTTAATCCTTTCCCAGTTGTTGCTGAAATGAAGCAACAATTCTCAAGGGACAATCAAGGTATAGGAAGCTATGTCTATCTGAGGAGATTTAACACAACTGTACTACCTGTGAATACTGAAAAGCAGAAGTACCTAATAAGAGGCATGATTGCCACAAATCTACAGTGAGAATGAATAACTATACAGTAAGATTCAGCAAAATATCGGCACAGCTGTTTAAAAATTGGCATTTCCCATCTCCATCATACCAACAGATGTCAGATTTCATTAGGCAGCAGCTTGAAAGCCCTGAACAATCAGAGGTTGAAGTATCAAGGGTGTACATTATCACCTGTCTTACATGCTTTGACTGCCAAGCATTTCCAATGCAGCCTATCACTAGTAGCTGAATGAACTAACCTTCACGATATTTTCTTGAGGATTAAACAAAATGACACTAAAGGAGGGCTTGTAAAAAGAATTTCAAGTTTTGAAGTGATTTAGAACCTGAACCTCCCTGAGGGGGCTTCTTTCTCTTGGAAGGAAACCTTGATGAAGGTAAAGCTCCACGTATCACCTGGGTTAGGGTAATGACTTTGACTCTATTCTTTGAGCTGGGACCCAGAATCAAACAGCCTGACCTTTTGAACTTTAAACAAGATAATCAACAATGGATCATTTGGTCCAGTCAAATATTTTTTTTTTAAACTCAAGGCTTTTCTCATTCTGCATCTTATGTCACTTGTTTTCAGTCAGTAACTGTAAGTCTGTTGGCTTTTCATCTGATGTGATATACTTTTTTATGAATCAATCTTGCATGTAATAAAATTGAAGCTATTTAATGAGTTTGGTAAAATTGACATTTATAGGTAAAAAAACCCAAACCCAAACATAAATTACATTTGCCAAATAAGGATCACTGTTCACATATATAATATCAGGAAGATTTTGATTTAAAAATGCTTCTCTTTGATGACACACACTTACAGCATACATTTCCATTTTCTCATTTTCACCTTTCCCTTTTCTTCTATAATCCTTGAAACAATTTGGCTCTCTTGAATATCTATTCTAAAAGATGTACCACTTCATTAAACTTATCCAACAACAGTGATGCAAATTTTAAGAGTTAAGATGCTTCTGGGGACAGAAGCATTTCTCATTCAAAATAAATCATGAATTCAGTGTGAAGATTTAGGTTTTTTCATTCTTTCTCCCACATCTGCCCAAACCCCTTCTTTCCTTGAGAAGCTGTAATCAACCTGAAGATTCTAACCTGCAAAGAGAAGGAAAGGAATGAATCCTCACCACAACATTCCTTCACTCAAAAGTGTTTCCCAGTTGACCTAAAGAGGTTTATTTTATTTTTTTTTTTATTTATTTAATTGAGAGGTAAGTTGGAGATCATATAATGATAATTTATTTTACATCTGTTCTCAGGACTTTCATACGAGATACCCAAGTGTCATATAAACAACAATTAATGAAGCAACTCAAAGTTATTGCTGTGGGTACACATTTTACGGAGGGATAAAAACTGAAGAACAGAACTTAAAATCTCATTTTTAGATCTCATATCTTAGCTTTACAAAAAATCAAGGTTTTATAAGACTGAAGACTTTCAGGTGCCATGAGGATGAAGGAGTAGTTGATTACAAGTGTTGAGAAATGTTGTTTTGGATTTCTAAAGAAATGTTTATAAATTTCTTTTTGAACATGGACCCTGCTCTACCCATTAGATTACTCTAGTTTCTGCAGTTTTCAGAATATTTTTTTCAAGGTAATTCATATTTGTCTTTTTATTTTGTCTTTTTATTTTGTTCAGCTTCTTCTCCTTGGTTGTGTTGCTTATATAATATTTTATTAGTGACATTGCCTACTTTTGGCTCTTAATGGGATGTCACACATTTCAAATAATGATTTCAATAAAAAAATAAGTATGAGGACGAAATGGATTGTAAAGGTAAAAAAAAATAATCCTCAAGTAATTTGATGAAACTCCTGGATGGATTAACAGTGTATGTTTTTTATTTAACCATTATGTCCCTCTCAGTGTATAGAATAACAACCTATCCTCTAGTTAATTCACTATGTCCTTCCTTCCCATGGTCAATTCTGTCTAATTTTTGAATTTATCATTTACAGATTTTGCCACAAATATAATTGTAAATATGTATAAAGAAAAATTAAATCTTCTCTTCCTCATTGGCTCTTTCCTTTCAGTAAAGAAGAGAGAGAGAGAAGGCAAGGGGTGGGGACAAGACACCCTCAAACATCACAGGATGGAAACTCAAACGATAGATAGAAAAAAGAACAATATTAAGAAAGAGGATACCTGTTGTATCTTTTTATTACTTTGTTTACATTTTCATGTGACCAGAAACTTTTTAATTTATTCTCATGTCTTTTATCTGAATTGAATCAGTGATAACAGCAAAGCTAAATGAGTTACTTTCTTATCAAGAATATGATGATAATAGAGAATTAGAAGAGTAGAATAGAATACAAAACTGATAAAATACAAGATTGTGAGTTTGGAAACAGCACTGCTTTCTCTCGTTACAAATGGGGTGCTGTCTACAACATCATCTAAAGAACTAGTGTTTAGTAGAATTTGTGCAAATTAGCACACTCAATTTGCAACATGCTTGTTAATAATTTTTTTTTACAGTGGAAGACTAAAGAATATAGATGACAAAT
>NW_009606704.1:30473-40886 GCF_000690535.1 Cariama cristata | reverse complement strand
AAGGAGGGTTTTGTCTAGGAAAGGTCTGTTAATAAGCCTAGTAGGGGTATGCATCATTTACGAGCCACCCCTAAAAAAAGTACGATACTAAAGATACTAGAGGTGATAACAGTTTGAGAAGTGTCAGATGATAAAATGAAGATAAAAACAGATAGCAAAGCTAATTACAACCAGCAAATCTTCAGTAGCTGTACTGCCTCACGCAGGAGTTCACTGAGGCTACAAGCTACTATTTTCAAACTCTCAATGCATTTAATGTATTGTAGAATTCAATGGGCGTGTTAAAACTAATGTGGAAATAAAACCTGATTTTTTTGTTTTCCTAAGTGGATATTTTCTCTTCTCCTGAGCACCAGCTAAAGGAGCATACGTAGAGGAGAGACGGATAAAAAAGACATCTGCAAAGTCACTAAAATGAAGTTCTATGTATTGCAGTCTTTTGGTAGTTCAAGAAAAATCTGTTTTCTGCTGTGCTTCATTTAAAATAGGCAATCTGAAAATATTGCATACTGAATGAGCTACATTACTTGGATTGATTAGATAAAAAAATGATGTGTGATAAAAAAGCAAAAGTATCTTTTTGACAGGCATATATCTACAATAAACCCTATGAGATTACCTAACTTAGGTAGTCCCTTTGAGCTGGCTTGCTAATGATAATTCTAATTATTTTTTCACATCCAAATAGGGAATATCCATTCCGGGCTAATTTTCCTTCTTCAAGTTGCAAACCCCTAGAGTATTCTGGCTTTAGCACAGACTTAATTCATTCCAAAGTGCATACTTTACTTGAGAATAGTGTATTTAATGAAATTCTGCAGTAGCCTGTATTTGAATAGATATCAGAAAAAACAAACTTCCTTGTCATTTTTTAAGTCTCTGAAATGTTGTTTTCTTAGTGTCTGACCTACAGGACACAACAAAACTGAATAATTTATGTAACAGAATAAAGACAACAAGGTCAGAGGAGATATATGATTTTTACAATAAGGAACATTCAGGAACATGATAGTACGAGATACATGCTCCTGAATGTTAAGGAGGACTTTTTTTATTATTATTTTTCAGTGCAAGTAAATGAGCTCAAAGATATGAGAAAAAGAAATTCGACTCTAGAAAAAATGAAACATTCAGTGCACGCTGGATAGGAATTAACTGCTTGCTTCTTGGGATTTTCTGTGGACCTAAGGGAAGGAACGTTCTAGGAGGTTGCATTAGCAACACTGCAATTTAATAATTGCATTGGTCAGAAAATGAAAAGCCCTCAAAATACTATAGAAAATCACAGAGTATCCACAAAAAGAAAATTATCACCTGTAGAGAGGCCTCTTTTTACTAGATCTTGGATATTCTCTTTCTCAGACAGTCTTTGGTAGGTGCCTACTGTTGTTATGGAAGTTCCCCAACTGGGGACAGGTGCAACATTCCATGTTAATATATCCTCTATCTGAACTCATTCTTGAGTAGATGTGGCACAGAATTCAGGGACCAAATTTCATTTCTTCAATCTTACCTCTATACCTATCACAAGGAAAACATGAGGGTACAGTGCCACAAGAATGGCTTTCTCATTGACTGTGGAAGAAGACGAAAATCTGAAGGGAAATCCCTCTGCTTGTATAGAGGAAAAAGAACATGGCAATCTCCTTTAGACTGATATTTAAAGTGTTCCTATGATGTAGCACTAAAGATAGCTCAGAAATATCATGGTGACTAGCAGTTGATGATGCAAGTGTATGATTCCAGATTGCCATCATTTCAGGGTCAGTCATCCTGAGCTCATAGGTCAATCATTTTTTGCATAAATCAATGCAAGACATTAATTTTGAATGATTCATTCTATGTAAATCATATGTACATATGTACATAATTATCACTTCCTGTTAAAAATGTGGTTTATACATGTGTCTATAACTTTGCTGCAACATTAAGACACAATAATAAATGTTTGCTTTTAGAATTGATTTTTGTTAGTCAGACCACACTGTCAACACTGAAAGCTTTCTCTATTCTGATTTTTGTTCTCTATCTTTTGTAATCTTTCAGTGAAAATGGAACACAGCGTTTTATTCCTCACCAGTGTTGTCCTCTTCCATTTTGCAAAAATTGATTCCCCGGCATCCTCTGTTTGTCATGGGGCATGGACTACATTGGCAATGGAATATTTACTCACCTGCTTTGTGAAAACATGATCAGTTATGTCAGCAATGATGCAAATGACATTCTGGAAACAGGGTTTGTTAGAGTTCCCTTCACTATCAGCTAAAAGTCTAGCTTTTTCTCACTAAAAGAAAATCACTGCCATGCTATATGTTAATGCAAGAATGGCTTAAAGCCTTGTTATTGTGAGTTTAGGATGTGGTTATATAACACAGGTTTTCATGAAATATAGATTATGCTGATTGAAATTCTTTTTCAGGTGCTAGGATCAGAGACTAGAATATTTGATACCTAATTTTTGTTAGCCTTTTTGAATTGTTAAGAAGATAAATGCTATGACAGCTTAGGAAGATGTGTGAATACTAGCATTCACAAGCAGGTAAGCAGCATCATTTTAAAATAAAAGCTTGGATAAATGCTGCACATCTATGTTTGTGAACATCCACTTGAATTTTCCTTCCTAACAAATTATCAGTCAATTTTATCTTTTTCTACTGACCAGTCATAAACACATTTGTTCACAGTTATCTTCCAGAAATAGCTGCCACTCATACTGTAGTACTTTACCTGCAAAGAACAATGTCAGTATATAAATGAATCTTCAGAGGTCAGAATCAAATAGAATATCTCATGGTGCAAGTCAATATGAGGAGTTTAAGAAATAAAGACCTCATGTAGCTTTAGAAGATTTGGAAGCAGGAATCCAGACAGACTTAAAGAAAAGAGTGTTGGAATGGTTTTCGAAAGGTCATCTCTTTCGTCCCATTATTTCACATACATTTAAAATTTCCCTAGGTATTTTTATGACACTTACCTATGATCTCCAGGTTATGTAAGAAGCACAGGGCAATATTAAATATAACATATTTTATATTTAAAAGTTTTATTTATTTTTTTTCCTTAGGTAGATAGCTACAAATAGGAATCCATTTCATATTATAAGAGTATTTACAAACGTAAAGAGTATTTTTTCAAATGTAAGGGTATCCTCTCTATTGCATGTTCCTTTTTAAAATCCTACTCTGTCATCATCCAGAGAGAAATAATTTGAAGTCCTGATTTACTGTTCTTTGAGCTTCAGACTTCTCAAATTTCCAGTGATATTTCTACTTATTCAAATAAATACAATTTAGAGAATCCTGATATAATATTTCACTCCAATAATATACATTGACATTAGCATTGTCATCAATTTATGGAAAAAAATCTGGAAACCTGGGAGTATTGAGGGAATTATTCAAGGTCAAACAACTTAGAGAAGCTGAAAATAAACCTAAATCTCAGATTTTTGTTGTAAACTATTTTTTATTTTAGATTATTGACACATAAATCTATTTTGGAGGTAAATTATTTGCATAGTTTGAGCTTACACTGAAGTAGTCTAGCTGGTAAGGAAGCATATCTGTGTCTTGAAGAGAAATTCTAAACTCTACACAGTGCATTCTCTGTTTAAGCACATGTGTGTATTTCAGAGATATGTATAGTCACAGATCCACAAGGACTTGCTTGTCTCCAGTTCATTGAGAATGGTAGCACACAGAAAACCTTCAAGCTGCAGAATTAGATGAAGATTCTGTGGACAGACCTCCTTAGTCCAGTCCTTCCTTTCCTCTATGCTTCCTCTTGTGTCTAAAGAAACATTGTAAATAACATAAATGTGGGGCAAATTTGACACATTCCCTTAAGATACAGCACCTTTAGGGGTGCTGGTGGATGACAGGCTAGACATGAGTCAGCAATGTGCACTCGCAGCTCAGAAGGCTAACTGCATCCTGGGCTGCATCAAGAGAACTGTGGCCAGCAGGTCGAGGGAGGTAATTCTGTCCCTCTACTCCGCTTTGGTGAGATCCCACCTGGAGTATTGCATCCAGCTCTGGAGCCCTCAGCACAGGAAAGACATGGACCTCAGCACAGGAAAGACATGGACTTGTTGGAGAAGGTCCAGAGGAGGGCAATGAAAATGATCCGAGGGCTGGAGCACCTCTCCTATGAAGACAGGCTGAGAGAGTTGGGGTCGTTCAGCCTGGAGAAGAGAAGGCTACCAGGTGACCGCATTGCGGCCTTCCAACACCTGAAGGGGACCTATATGAGAGATGGGAACAGATTTTTAGCAGGGTCTGCTGTGACAGGACAAGGGGTAATGGTTTTAAACTAAAAGAGGGTAGATTTAGACTTGACATAAGGAAAAAATTTTTCACAATGAGGGTGGTGAAGCACTGGAACAGGTTGCCCAGAGAGGTGGTGGAAGCCCCATCGCTGGAGGCATTCAAGGTCAGGCTGGATGGGGCTCTGAGCAACCTTATCTAGTTGGAGATGTCCCTGCTCATCGCAGGGGGGTTGGACTAGATGACCTCTAAAGGTCCTTTCCAGCCCAAATGATTCTATGATTCTATTCTATGATTCTATTCTATGATTCTATATAAACTTTTCAAGAATATCATGGACAATGGATAATAATATAGCTAAAACCTTCTTTCCTTAAGGAAAAAATAGTAGGTGAAATATAGGCCAGGATCCTGCAATATTCACAGTCAAGTCACAGACAGAAGAACATCAAAATCAGGCTATTGATTATTTGTTATATATACAAAATAAAACACTCAGTGTTAGTAATATCCTTAACAGTTTTGAAGCAACTTTATATGCTAGAAAAAATCTACTTAAAATGTAAAAGGGATCATTTTAAGAAATGCCCTAAAAACAAACATTTTGAAGGTATATCTCCATACACTTAAAGACTTTGAACAAGTTTGCCTTGTAAATTAAGTAATTAAGCTTCCTATCTTGCCAGTTCCCTAGGAAACAAAGAAAATCAGGAATGTCAAGTCTCCAGAATAATTCAGTTAATGATGTTTGGTGTGGTAATAAACACAGACAGATACTATTTTACCCAAAAACAGAGGAGTGGAAGTAACTTTGTTGACAACCAAGACTAAAAGTGGATCTAGCAAAAGTTCTTAAAAAAAGGTAAATCTCAGAATGAACTTGGAAAAGGAAAATAATTACTATGACGAACATGTCATATCCTTTAATGTCTATGCTTTATGTCAGTGGCCGTGGAATTATGTAGGCTGAATGTTTATGCTACTCCATTTTTTCTGTAGTGGCAAGTTTTAAGACACACTGCAGGATTTCATGGTGATAATGAGAACAATGGTAATGTTCTATGGCTTAAAACCTGTATGTGATCAAGCTGAATTTGTCTATTAAGAGATCATGGATATATAAAGGATAGACAATATCCTATGGTCATGAAAAAAATGTGATAATCATCTTTGCCTATTTTAGTGATGAAGGATGTGCTTCATGCTATAGTACAAGAGCAGATTCACCTATCAAGTGATAATGGGATGGAATAATATGTAATAGCTCTCTTCACTCACAGTCCTGTTAGGTGAACCAAGTAGATTGTGAAATATTAAACTGCATCTTTTTCTTGTGTAAGAAAAACAGATTCAACATTAATATACAGAAATTTCCAATCAACTAGCTATTACTAGCGTAGGGAATTCTTGAGTTTTCCATATAGGATTACAATAAACAATTTTAGCAGATCTTGAATCAAATTATTGAGAGTCACTTTCCCCTTGCTACTTGACCAAGGCTAAATCTGGTGAAGACCAATGCAGAATGTGCTCTGCTGGTGGTTTTGCCATTTTTTCTTTGCGTAGTTTCTGATTCACACCCTGGAAATATGCCTCAAGTTTTTCTTCAGTTCCAGGAGAAACGAGCAGATATTTTGAAGCCTCCTGTTAGTAAACCAAGATCCCAACCCCTCTCTGGGGGGATTGTATAGAAAGAAATAATCCCTGCGCATAGATATAATTATCCTAGTCTCTGCTGATACCTAGAATCCTTAACCTTAATCAGCACATATGACAGGAGAACTGCAGTGGTTTATTGTCTGCTTATCTCCTCCTCGCAATGGCAGTCAGTTAAGTCCTCAAACTGATTTGTTTAGGTCTTACTGCTGCCTTTGATACAATTAACCATGAAGTGTTACTGATACTGTTTTGTAAAATATGCCAGGACGAGACAAAATGATGCTCTACTCATTTCATTCTGAAAAGAAGAGTTGACCAGAGAAAGACCTACACTAACGTTGATCTGAAAGGTGGAATGGTAATGCCGCCATAAATCTGTATTTTTGGTATTTGTTTTCATCATGTATCAGATGAAAAAAAAGAAAGCCTAAGCTCCTATTTTGTGGAATTTAATGGATTTTGAGAAATGTTGAAAAACAAGGTACAACATCAAGTTGGAGATTATAGTAGAGGTCTATCTGTCTAAACTGCCAGTGTTTCATGGGAGTTTTAGTTATGGTGTCTTATACCTTTATTTTCTATCCTGAGCCTATGGATTCTGTTTTCTTTGCTATGCAGCTGATTACAGATGTAGAAGAGGAAGATGGCCCACACAGCATTACATCATGAACTCCAGAACATTTTAGATTTGATATCAAAGTAGTTTGAATAGAAATACTTCTGTTTAATATACGGTAGTATTTCAATTCTAGATGATTCAGCTGTAGAGAAAGAAAATTGCCAAATACAATGATCTTGTGAATAATTTAAGTTTTGGTTAAACTGTATGTTTCCTTAAAAGCAACAACAAAAAGACAGGAAATTTCCAACCAGATATATTTTTATTACTTCAGCTCTCTGGTACATGTGCAAGAATATTGCAGAAGAAAGCAAATGGATACATATTGGGATATCTGCAGCATGTAGGGGATGTTTGTCTCAGTTTCTTCATTTTATTTAGTCTTACTTATGCTTGATTGACTGTGACAGAAATGTAACCTTAAAAAGAGTGGGCATCACATGCAAGAAACAGCAGTGTAACTCATTCATCTATTGGAAGACTTTGTCTAGTGTGCAGCCACTAAGATTTCCATCTGGTTTTATATGTCACACAGAAAACAATGGCAGTGTCTGATCTTTATTACTTAAGGATGATAACTTGTTTCTTGCTCTGTGGACCTTTCCCATAGTGGTACCTCAGCTGCAATAAAATGCCTCCTTCATAGAGCTAGTAGAATCCACTAGAGTCCAAATACTTGAAAACATTTCCTGCATGCTGTATATTGTACCCAGCTTGCAGGTAGTTCCCAAGTGCAACTTAAAGTGTTGAAATTAATCTACCCATTCATAAATGCATTAGGTCTGGTTGCCTTAGAGGCTGCTGCTTTTCTCCCAGCAGATGAGATAATTTAAAATATTAAAGTTGAAATATTCTGAGAAAACTCTGTAGAATTTAGAAGTAATAAAACCAATAGATGAATAAATGAAGTTTGAAATGTTCTGTAGAATTAAAACATAACAATACAGAATAAAAAATTATAGAAAACTTTAACTGTTTTTTAAAAATCTTTAAAATATTTTATATTGAGAAGACATATTTCTGTATAATTTTACAGGATTCTTTTTATAATAGCGCTTTATGCTTAACTATTAAGCAGGATGGAGACAGGATATTCTCTGCACAAGGTCCTTGTTTCCTGTCTCAGTAAACTGCTGACTTTCAAATCAAAACACATTTAAATACCTAGTTGCTCAACCTTCCTTTATTTGAAATTAAGTGAAAGGACTAGAAGTGTAGAAGTAAGATAGTTCCGAGTTTAAAGAAACTTGGATGACCCTTGTAAAAGGAGTATTTTTGAACATTCTTATTAAAAGTTTTTTACTGTTTGCATAGAGAGTACAGTCCCCATTCTCAATAGTAGATGGATGAAAGAAGGTCTTTCTGAGCTGATCTATTCCAGAATGAGTTTCTGAGACCACTATTATGTATATTAGAATTACTGATTTGCGTTAACTAAAGAAAAAGATGTTTTGCCTTAAACCAAAATCCATTAGACAGTCTTCAAGTTCCAAAATGTCATGTCCTGTACCAGGCTAACTAAATAAAATTTTTCTATGTTTGCTTTCATTCTTTCTATGACTGGCTATACTCTTTTTGTCTTTGTTTTCTCTGAAATTCTGAGTCCATTAAATCATCACTGGAATGATAGCCAGCAGGACTATAGGTCTTCAGAAAAGGTGGAAGAATACTTAGCTGTTTGGTCACAATAGAAAAAAGAGCTCTTCAAGACAATTTTGAGAATACCTTAGTTTTAAATAAGAAAGGCATTGATTAGAAGGAGAGCAAATACCAAAAGAGCAACCCAGAGATACTGGAATGGATTCAAAAGAGCTACCAGTCAAACAGAGGAAAAAAGGAAACTACAGCTGGAAACCTGTTGGACCAGACATAATAGGAAGAGCAGAAGAAGAGAGAAAGAAAACATATAAGGAGAAAAGAAAACATTTAAAAGAAACATAAAAAGAAATAAGACACCAACAGATGATGCCAGAATATTTGACATTGAGGCACAGGATCTGAATGCACTTCTGAAAGGTTAGGCTTAACTCTTTTCCAAGGCTAGACTTGTGGTGAGATATTAACCAAGAGGGATGTCTAGGCAATTGTAAATCCAAATGGAAAACAAACAAACCAACCCAACAACAAAAAATACACTGCAACTGAAAGGTGGTGCTCTTAGAAGGGAAAGTAAGGGTGTAAACATTTTGAAAGAGTTTAATATGATCTCAGTGTAATTCTTTTATGGAATTAGTGTTTTCAGAAAAAAAAATATAGTCATTTGTGATTAATTTGCTCTACTTTTGTCTTTTGAGTCTAACAGTATGCTGACTTTCCTGGATCAAAGTTAAGGATTAAAAGACACAGGTACTTGAATATTTAATTTTACTTATTTTCTACTTTAGTCTTGTTCTCCTCAAGTTGTATAAAGTATTATAAGGTCAACTAATTTTTTTTCTCCATACATTATGACAATAAAAAAATATTTCTATAGGTTATTTTCTTCTGAAACACTTTAGAGACTGCAGTAATATACAATGTTATGACTCCTTACTCATGTCTTATTTTATAGACCACTTGACAAAAACCAAACCTTGCAGGATTGAGTAATATTACTTTAATTAAACATTATACTAAGAAATGTTTTCGTGTTTTAACAAGCTGAATCATATACCATTGTGAAACATTTCAAGGTGTTTTGATATTCGACATCATGTATTCCAGTCCTACACTTTAACTAACATAATTTGCTAGTCATTTGACCAAAAGTAGTCATCTGCAGTTAGGGTAACCACTTTTCTCAGTGTAGGCAATTGCATTTAATCTCAACTGTATTTAATCTCAATTCAGTTGGCTTCTCAACTGGCAGTGTCTAACTTACGTTTTACAGAATTGGAGATGCTTCAAATATCTACGCCTTACCTGAAATTATTCAGTTCTCAGAAAATTGTGTCAATTATTCATTTTCACAACAAAAGTCTCTGCAAGACTGTAACAGGCCAAGTCTCTTTTTCCATCATCCATTTCTTCAGGGTTCTTCGTTCACTCTTTCATGTAACTATCACAGCTCTGTTGCAAAAACACTACGAATATTCTTACTTTCTTCTCATTTTACAAACTCGCTTATAACCAAAGCTTCAGCAAACAACAGGCAACTCTCTATGGACTAAAAGAAAACAGGATTTCTCAAGTGATACTGAAAGGAAAGGCACTGAAAGCCTATCAAGAAATTCATGTCCATAACAATACCTCTCCCCCAAGGAACAGCTCCATTCTGTAGCTAGTACTGGAGAAGAAAGACTGCCTTAGTGCAGTCTATATACGTTTACAGGATATTTCTGTAAGGAGATATTGGTGTCTTCCCTAAGCAAGTCCACCTCCCTCTCATCCTTTTTGACTCCAATTTCTCATTACTTCCTAGACCTGACTCTGCATTAGCTGGTATCATGCCTGATATTCATGGGTTGGCTACATTATCACTTGTTATTCTGGATCTAAAATTTCTTGCTAGTTTCTCACTGTTTCTCAGAAATCTCTGCCTAATCCTTCCAATGACTACTCAACATGAATCTTAATTTCTTAGGAAAAAAAAAAATTTGTCTTTTCTGTTATCTCCACTTAAGCTGTTACTGACCAAAGAGTCAGGACAAGTTTGTATGCTACCATTGTTATTCTCAGTCTTCATTTTAGAGGTTCTTTTGATACAGCCACAGTCTTGCACCAATTAGAAATAATGGGAAGTGGAATGTTGAAAACAAGTGGCAGACATCTGGAGTTCTGAATGAAACTATCAGGAAGTTACAGATATCTTCAATTTCCAGAGTTTAGAAGATAAACAAGAAACTAAAGCAGCCCTGAATGACAACTTTTGGTACTGCTCAGAGGTGGTTT
>NW_009606704.1:0-30461 GCF_000690535.1 Cariama cristata | reverse complement strand
ACAATTAACTGCTGACACCAGGCATGTGGTGTTTTGAACAACTGTGATACAGGAGTCATATAGGAGTACCAGTGATGAACTTCCAAGAACTTCAGCTAACCTCCAAAAGCAGCAGTAACTTTCCTACAAACAATCAACCGGAAATTATGATATCTAAGTCTCATGGTGGACTATGTCCTGCAAAAGCACTCCTGGCCTCTCATCACACAGAAGATGTGGGCGTACCAGCTTCTTGTTTGAACAGCTCTGCTTCTCTCCCTATCCATTTGTGGGGGAGCTTGTAAGTCAAACATCTTTATAAAAAGCAGGCAGAGAACTTAATTTCAGGAAGAAAAAGAAAAAGAAAAAACAAAACAGAACCAAACAAATATTAACTGCTTAATTTGCATACAGGAATAGTTTATAATAAAATCACTGGCAACAATAAATTATACTGTAATGGCACACAGTTGACACTGTTATGGGGCTATGTTATATATTTTGTAGGAAAATAAACTTTTCCACATCAAAAAGTATAAACAACAGCAAGCAAATCAAATCAAACCCTTCTTTTCCATCAATACAAGGAACAGTAAAAAGCCTATCTTCTCAGACAATGTTTTTGTATTTTTATCAGTAATGCATTAGAGCTTCTGCAATTTGCTGTTTGCGTAGACATATTGGTGTTTATGAGTGTTTTTGAGGTAGTTTGCTTGCTACAGCTTGATTCCGTTTTAAAAAAGGTGTACAATCTGGGATTACATGTGTCCTCCTATCACTAACTTGCATCTTTATAAACCCAACATTGTAAGAAAATTTTAATTCCTTTTTTGTTATTTTTAAAAATTCTTGTTTATAATGGTACTTGCAATCTAATAGATGTGTATATTTGAAATCTAAAACAATGCCTAGCTTTCCTGGTTGCATTGATTCAACTGTATTAATTTAAATCCAAAATTTCTTTACAGATTATAGACCTATCATTTTGAACTGTGTTCACCTGTATGAGCTGGAATATTTCATACTTCATATGATTTTACTGCAAAACCAGGAATAATCAAGTGTTTTAGAGACAGTGCTTTGCTTTGTTCTCCGAGTGTTATCTATCCTTGAAATTCTGAAAGAAAATTATATAGACTGTAAAGTCAGCAGTGAAAACTCAAGGTAAAAGTCTGAGTAAAGTCTTCATTTTAATTGTTTCTCAATGTAGAATCTTACTCTTCAGTTGCATCAGTATGCAATGAATACAGCAAGCATTAAATACAATGTAATCTTGGTAAGCTGGAAAATGTTTAAGAACTCCTAAATCCCAGCTTCATGGTAGAACTCTGAACTTTGGACTATGACTCTCCAGCACATTCAGGACATTTTCTCCATTTTAATTGCTGTTACTCTACGCAGTTCTTTAGCAGTTTTCTAGCTCTGAGTTTTCTTAGGACTACAAAACTCTATTATTATCCTGTTTTCAGGGATTTGCCATCTACAGCATCACCAGCCACTGATAACCTTCGATCCATATGTCTAGAAGCTTTTCAGGGTTCTCTCCTTTACTGGACTAGGAGACAGCCATCTCTCAGTCCTTTTGGTTTCTCTCCACCGGCTTGCAGAACATTTTCACTCTCCTGTCTGGGAGGAATGACAGAAAAGAGAATTTTCCTGTGTTTTCAAACCAAATAACTCCACTACACCTCCTAATTTTTCTCATCTGCCACTTGTTTTTTTATCCTCATACCTCATATACACCTCTTCTCTTCTTCCAAAAGCAAGCACATTAATTTTGCTAAGACTTTTAAGTGACACTACTAGGCACACTGAGAACACTCATTCATTTTTCTGTCTCGTGGTCAGGAGTATGTCACCAAAAAGTCCCCACTGCATGTTCTCTAATACTTGCTGGTCTATTGTAAAGAAAATTTATTAACATAAGAATATAGAGGAGTATTTGTTTACTTAAAATGAATAAATAAGTGTCTTGTGGTAAATCTGTCTATTTATACCAATTGGAAATATGGCTTTGTGGATATTATTGAAGTATAAGCTGCTCTGCAGATTTTGTGCCCAGCAGGTACTTCAGACTGACATCTTCACATGTGATGATGATTGATATTGCTAGCAGAAAGAGTGGATTTTTTCAATATGGTTTGTTTCTTTCTCTTAAATGAAAGATTTTTGAAAGCTTCAACTTTCAAGAAACTTGAAAGGAAACTCGTAACAGAAGTCTGGAATACTATAGGTACAGGTGGAATTCTTCAAATTATTCCCTTTAAAAAGTACACTGACAGGAGTTTAAAGGAAAATGTTGCCAGACCCACCTGAAAATTATCCATAGTGAGTTTTAAATTAGAATGTACTTAACATTTAAACTAAGTCTTTTCTATGCAGTTTCAAATTATCCCTTGGAACAATCCTTCATTAGATGGTGAATATTTTGGTATTAAAAAACAGACAGAGTCTTGTACAGTTTATTTTTAATAGAGAAGACTAACACAAAATCTGAAACTCTACTAGTAGTGTACTATAAAGGAAAGATAATTCTGCTTTCAAGAAGAGCAAGCAAATTGCTATCGATTATTCCATAATGTCTTTTTTTTTTTTTTTTTTTCCCCCTCCTCAGGTCTATATAACATGAGGGGATTCTTAAAACCTTTTGAGAGATTTTTCTTACCAAGGTCAAAAATTGAATTTGTAGTAATTATAAATTGAGTGTGAGAAACCCCAGATCTTTCTGTTCATAATGAAATTAAGAAGATTTCCCAAATATGTATTTCATTGTATTTTAAACTGAATAAGCCCTAGTTTGAGCAAAACATTTTATCTCTCCTGTTGTGTGACAACTGCTACTATTGTCCTATCTATAGACACTTCAGATTGTCCTCATGATGGGTCATGTGTTCTAAGTTAGATACATCTTGGTAGCTGCAGGGACGGGATGTATTCAAAGAGGAATCACTACAGACACAGTCCTCTAGAATGAAATGTTTCTGAGAGGTGGTATCTACAAGGCACTGGTAAGTTTAACATTGAATCAATTTTAGTATTCAACATAGTTTACAGTAACTTAGGTATACCTAACTCGCAAACTTCCAAACAGACAATGGCCAGCCAAGAAGTAAAGGACAATAGGAATCTAGCTATCTCTTCTTGGCCAGGAGAGCCTGTGGGAGAGGCATGAAGAGAAGTAGAATTAGGAAGAAATATAGGATCAAATAGGGATTTTATGCAGAGAAGGAAATCTGTATTTTCTTGTCTTGTGGATTATGAAATGTCAACAGCTCTGGTCATAACTCACTATCTAGTTTTGAACTCTATTTATCTGAGGATTACAAAATACAGATGTGTTTATGATGTTTAATTACGATAACATATATGAAAGATGTAATGTTAGAAACTGTTTATATTAAAAAGTTAGCATTGTGAGGACAAATTAGTGAAATTCTGAAGAGGACACCTGAGATTTATCCCATTTCGTATGGATATTTCTGTAGAGATGCAATAAGAATTTCAGTGTTAAATACAGTCTGTCCTAGTGATGAAAAAAAAATAATTCTTCTAGTAGAATGCTGTGATCTAATATAAAATAAATATTGTAGGAGAAAATTACTTGCTGAGGGAATGTGTAGCATCTTTAAAAGAGAATATTTAAAACCAAAAGTATTTGAAAAATTAGCTAATATTATGAATTGGTGGCACACTAGTCCAGTGACCCAGCCAATCCAGAAAAAAAAAAAAACATTTTCTAATTAAGTGAAGTGAGAAATTTTTCTGTGATTTTAGGGTAATTTTAAAGACAGAGCTAATTAGAAATATGATTTCATAGCTTATATTTCTTAGGGCAAATGCCAGCCTCTCCATGTATAAAGTACTGACAAGTCCTGTGCAAGTAAGATAGGAGTGGGGAGAATGCATGAATGAACTAATAAGGGCACAATAACTGTTTTCTCAGAATCCAGACTGGGTGTTTTATTCTGTGTTCATGGTGCTGATTACCTCTTCTTTTCCTTTCATTTGTGGACAAATAATAACTAACAATTTAAAACAGTCTCTTAACGTAACAACATGAAGCCCTTTCCACAGCTTTTTTATGGTTTGGGTTTTTTTTTTACAAAAACAATTTAAAAATAATAATTAAGATGATTCCCCACAGTTAAATGCATCAACAAACTTGTGCACCTCTTTAATTTTAACCTAAATTTCACAACAGATGCTGCTCTTCCAGTCTCAATAGGGAGCAGATTCTACAATCAGGGAGTATAATTACAGAAAGCTCTAGCTCCTGCTGTCTCAAAGTTACACTTAGGGCACGCTAAATAGTCTGCCAGTTTCAGTCTTCAATGGCTGACTGAGGCCTTTGGTAATAAAAGATCAGTCAAGAGTACATTATGATACTTCACAAAATGCTAACAGCTTTCTAGAATTTATAATCTGGTGAGACATATGCCAGCCCTGCACACTGTTGAACAGTTAAAAACAAATACAATAAGAGTAGGAAATAAATATACTATGAGTTTGTAACAGGAGAAGTATCTATTTGCTAGCACACAAGCAAGGTAATACAACTGACATAAAGCATAAATTGACAAGCAACCAAAACCAGTGTTTTTATCCAACCTGTTGGACCCTGTTTGTTGGACCCATAATTCATAGTTATGAACAGTCTTCAGTTAAAAATGAGATGTCAAGTAATTTTATTTCATGACAGATATCATTAAAAAAAAAAAAAAAAAGAAAATACAAAGGTCTGTATTGAGGTTTTCCTTTTGTATTAGACTTCTTCAGAAAAATCCAAATTTTTAACTAAGAAAAATTAAAGTAGGTGGGGAAGAATGAGTCATAAAATGAATCAGAGAAATGTATAGCCTTTCTGATAGAAGACCATCTGATGTTCTCATCTTTTGCTGCATACAAGTCATTGGCACTCAGTAGTTAACTGCCAACAAAACGGAAGAATTACTCATGCATGAAAATAACCCAAAATGAAGGAGGCAGGACACAAAGAGTTCCTCTAGGAAAATAAGAAATGTTGAAAGAATCTTTATTTTAGTGTAAGCATCTTCTCTTTATAACCTTAAATTCCAGATTCTTTTTCATAAGAACCAATAATTTTCAACTGTAAACTTGGGAAGCACTTAATTTGTCCGGAATGTGTCGTAACTCCTGGAATTAAGAGAAGACACATTTACCTAATGGAAGTCAGAAGAAAGGAACTCAAATAATAGTGATGAGAGTCGGTCATGTTAAGAAAACATCTTTTCAAATTTCAGTACACTTCAGCCAGAATTATGATAATTTTTTTTTTAGCTTTTGTAGTCCTCTTCTTAGCTAAATTAGAGTATTTTATCTCATTTGCTGCAGAGACAGAACAAATCATTGAGCAACATCTAAAAAGATTTCTCCAGACATTATTTACAGTATAAATTAAAAATTTCCCTAATATGGGAATTCCCTAATACAGGAATAAATAATTTATATAAGGAAAATTCTTATGGGAAGAATTATGTTCTGTTTGGGTTCACTTCATCCATTCTTCAACTAATTCACTTTATTTGTTGCCAGTTCTTTCTTTGTGAGGAAGAGCTTCTGATTTAAAACGTATCAGATAATGACCTGAAGGTACTCCCAACCCTGACTGTGCCTGCCCACCTCCCCACGCCTCCCCACACACAACTCTTGGCCCAGGACTCCATGTCAGCCCTCCAAGACCACCAGTGCCTGCCCCAGCAGCACCATACCACAGGAGTGCCAGTCTCCAGCTGCCCACAGCCCTTCCTGGCTCAGTCACGGCACTCACTGAGCCAAGTCCACCTGCAGGCCCAGCCCAGCCTTGGCCCATCCCCATGGCCCTATGCGTCCATCCTGGGCTGTGCCAAACCCTGGATCTTTTCACTGGGCCTGACCCTGACCCCTGCACACCATCCCTACCTGGCCTTGGCCTATCCCCATCCCCAGGGAGGTGCCCAATGCCTGGGGATTGCGGTTGCCCCTGGTGTCCCCTCCCATCTGCCCTACCTCTGGCTGTGGGGTGGGATGGACCCTGACGGTTGAGGACGCCTATCCTGCCACCCCCAGTGGAAGCCCCTGTGGCTCCTGGTACCATCCTTAGCAGAGCCACCGACCTTTGCATCTTCCTGACAGGCAGGTCCATCCATAGTAAGTGTGCAAGACTGTAGCACCTCATTTCTATTTTTCCTTTTATAGTCTCAGTCATTTTTACTTTGAAAACTTCTGAATGCTTATTCTGTCATACTGTCATCATAATTCTGGTTGATTACCTTTTGTATGGGGCCTATTAATCTGTTTTCCAGTGTTAACTGGGAAAATCCTCAACAACATATAGAAGAAATAATTCCAAGGAAAAAATTAAAAATACGGGAATATGAATTAATGAAAGAAACCTGCAAATACAATGATATAATAAACTCTTAATGAAACCTCCACAGGTATTGTGAAGGGAGGCAGCAGGAAAGGTGGATGGGGGAATGGAAAGACTATTGCACAATCAGTAAACAGTACAAGAAACAAGCACTGAAACCAGAAGTCACAAACATTAGCATTTCAGGATACATTTGGCTTTATTTACAGCCAATTAATGTTATATTGCCGGAAGTGTAACATGTTCATGAATACCACTGGATTTATTGCATTCTACACATAAGAAAAAAATGTTCAGACAACTGCTCTGACCTTACCCCGAGATATAAGCTACAGCAGCCTGCAGGATTGCATAATGTTCCAAATCCAGGCTTTAGAGCACAGAGAAGCTACATGCAGGATATAAAAAAAATAACACATTGATTCCCTAGGAGAAAATTGGCTAGTAGGGTTGAGCAGAGCTAGCAAAAGGCAGAGGTATATTTGCTGGGTACATAATCTCCTTTTGTTTTAAAATTTTCCTCAGGATTTACCACTGATCTTCGGATTCTTCACTGACATGAAACTTTCTTCCTACTCATTTTCACTGTAGGAATAGGTGAATGCATTACTTTCCAAGATGCATTGTCCTAGTGTTATGTATTGAGATCTTTTCATTGCATAAAAAGTTCACATACAAGGAGCCTGAAAGCAGTAAACTACAGAACAATTCCCCTGTGAAAATCTGCCCTCTCCTTGCAAATCCCTCTGAATTCTCAGAAATGTATTCGTAACTCATTTACCAAAATTTTAGATTCTTCTGGAAATTCTCCCTGGTATAGAATCGGTACAAAAATGGGGCTGGGTCTTCAGCTCAGGGCAAGAAGCTATCATGGCAATACATCAGCTAAGAGTTCTCTAGATGCATTTCACAGATGGTGGCCACTGTCTCAGAGACAGCTGCTTCAAAATATGTTGTTGCAACAAATAAACATCACTGGAATACAAACAAAAATAGTAACATTGCTACTTTTACTACCTGTGCATCAGTACTTTAAACAAAAATAAAGGTATAGAAGTCTTTTAGGGTAATCAGTCTCATGTTCAGCCAACCACAAAAAGAAAAAGTCTTCCAAAAAATAAAGTGTGACATTGTAGCTAAATTGCATACTTGTGGATTAAGTGAAAATACATTTGAAATTCACTGCTCTTGAGAAATTGATATTGCAGGGTGAAAAATTTCAGAGCTATCCGATTATCTTACATTTTCAGAGTCCTGAATATTTGGCAATAAGCCTTTTTGGGTTTTGGTTTAGGTTTTTTTTTGTTGTTGTTTCTTTTTGAATGGCACTGTTTTTCTTATAATTTTTTTACTCAATTAATCAGAGTGGAAAACAGGAATCTGGCTGGCTGGTAATACCTTCTGACTAATCTCATGTTGCTCACTCTAGGCTCTTTTCACCAGTACTATGTGGAAGTATGCAAGAAATCAGATTAATTTTCTGTATTTTCCTGTAAACATTAATGGAAAGAAATATCTTTTATGCCTTTTAATGCTTTAAATGATTGCAATTTATGAAATTTATGAAAGTTCTGAGCACATGTTTGCATGTGTGAGGTGTTCACGTTTATAACTTCATATAGAATTCCAACCTATATAAAATTGTAAATAATTTTCTGTCTGTCCTTTCTCAAGAACAAATGAAACTTTGTCAGCTCTCCTAGATGGAAAAAAAAAGGCTATCAGCTATCTTGAGCCTTTTAAATGCAATAGCAGAATAAACATGTATATGTTGGGTCAGTTAGAGGGAAATTCTGTAAGATGCCTCTTCCTCATAAAGTCTTTCTATTATGGACTGTAGCAGTTCGTTTGTAATATTAACTGAATTTATACAGACACAGTCTGAGAAAGCTGCTGTAGCTGACTCTGCTTTGAGCAGTGGCGTTGGAATAGATGACCTCTAGAGGTCTCTTTGAACCTCCGCTATCCTGTGTTTCTGTGATACATTACATCCAGTGCAGTAGTCTGATTGTTAAGATAGTCTTCGGAGTCCAGAATTGGTCTCACCAGTACTGAGAAGAGGGGACGATCACGTCTCTTGGTCTGCTGGCAACACTCTTCCTAACACAATCAGGATGGTGTTAGCCTTTTTTCTATGAGGGTGCATTGCTGGCTCACAGTCAGTTTATTGTGCACCAGGACTCCAAGGTCCTTTCCTGCAAAGGTGCTTTCCAGCCAATTGGCCCCCATTGTGTAGAGGTCCCTGAGGTTATTCCTATCAGGAGGCAGGACATTGCCTTTCCCTTTGTTGAGCTTCATGAGGTTCTCATCTGCCTCTTTCTCTAGTCTGTCAAGGTCCCTCTGAATGGCAGTGCAACCATCTGGTGTACTGTGCTATATGACTCTATGTTTGGATAAATACTCATGATAGTGTAAAATCTTTATCACTCATGAAGGCAGAATATAGAGAATAATTCCAGAAACAGCCTGTTAATTTTACCAGAATTTAAATTTATCTCATTTACACAGCCATATATGGAAAGGGCTTCAACTGAAGTTAGTGGTGTGTTCAGATATAGTAATGTGCATAAACAAAGATTTAGTTAAAGCAGACACTGAAACAAAACATTGAGTTTCTGTCAACATTCCATAACATCTGATTTCAAGACATGGTTTAGTGGGTTTAGTGGGCATGGTGGCATTGGGTAGACGGTTGGACTTGATGGTCTTTGAGTTCTCTTCCAACCATAATGATTCTATGATTCTATGATTTTCTAGGGAGTACTGCATGATCATTCTTTCATATGCTCACTTTCAAGGGATGGCTTCACTGCATTAACAGAATGAAGATTTGCAATTCACTGGAAAGGAAGGATTTATGTAAAACATGTATCTAATAGACAGAGTGGGTAAATAGACCCAGCAAACTAATCCATGTCTAACCAAAGATGTTCAATCTTTGAGTAGCTATTAGTATTCAAAACAGTCTAAACAGAAATTTTTGAGTAGAAATACATGAGCTTAAATTGTGAGGACCTACAGACTCTTCCAAAGAGAAAATAAGATTCAGTTTCACTTGTGAGCTTTTCAGGATGAGTACTTGCCCAATAATTTTTGCAGTACAAGCAAACATATAGTTCTCTTTCTTCTCCACAAGTGAACAAAGTTAAAGATGCATTCTTACTGAGATAGGGACACTTTTTTCTGTATCTCTGAAACTAACATACACATACTATTTGCCTATACAGTCAGAACATCCCAATTACCCATTACTATTTCCCCCTCATATACATTCTCAAACAGCATTATTAATCTAGGTGACTTTTAGCTTCCTTTGTTGGGCAGATGTCATAAATTTATTACCTTTTAGTTGATTCTGTGGGATTTTAAGTGATTTATTTTTTACTGTCTGCTACATTTTTCCCTTTCCAAAGTCAATAAAAACAGATTGAGATTTTTAATGAACACTTGTTTATAATAGTGAGCTTTCTCTTGGCTCCTTGCAAGAGAATCCACTAGAAATAGTATGTGAAATTCATATTGCTGAAAAATCATCCTTGCCCTAGGTTTTACTATTGAAGTCTTTCTTTATTTTCCAAATTGATTTAGTGTTCATAGATTCAGGACTGTTTTCACTGCACTTAGCTTTGTCGGTTAGCTCTACGCTTCTAAATAAAGTGTCATACTGCTCATCATACATCATCAGCTCACTCCATAGTCTCCTAAAACTGTTTCTTGTGAACATGCTTTTTTTTGTGTCCGTATATGCCCAGGAGAAACTTATGCTGTTTTTCCTATTGGCATCTATTTTCTACCTAAGCCCATTTGCAATTTATACAACCCTTCATTTCTGTAAACCACTTAAAAGTAAGAAAAATGAGACATTATATGAGAGGTATATTGAAAAGAAGACACTCTAGATTACTTATTTCAAGTTTTAAGCCATGACTAAGAAACATGCTGTGATGACAGCAGAGCTCAAAAGAATGTCCGCAGCAAGATGTGAAAAGACTCATGAGGGTTTTGGACCATCCAGTCTGACACAAGATCTGCTCAGAGTGGAGTTGCAGCTTGAAGGCATCAGAAGTTAAGGTTCAAACAGCTGGCTAGTCACAGAGATGTTTGTATACTTGAACAAGCATTGACTTGTAGAAGACGACTGTGAGCGAAACAAAAACCCGTGATATTAAACACGCAAAAAAATTTGTCTGAAGTGGAAAGTAACATGAAGTGACAAAAATTTACCATTTTTTGTAAGGAAAAGACAAAATGTTCCATTAGTTCTCTTTCACATGATCTGATCCCAAAGGAAACATGCAAAAGGAGTATTTTTTCTGTGTCCAGCAGTCTACTTCCACATCATGAATTCACTGGGCATTCCCTGCATATCTGGGACAGTCCATGGCTGGCTTGGTACCCAGAGGTACTTCTGAGTCTGTTCTTCCGGAATATTTTTGTTGTTTTGAGAAAGAGGAGAAGACAAGGAGGAAACAGTGATGGGACACTGCAGTATCCAAGCTGACCAGAATACCGGCCAGTATCAGCCACTTACTCTGTCGAAAGTGTATGAAAGAAATGATACCAATTAATAACTGGAGGAACTGTGGCTTAGTCTAGAAAGTTATAGGTTTTTTTAGAGTTTACCTAAGTATAGATTTTAAAATGAAATAAGAAAACAATTTTTTCCATTGCCTATGAAAAGAGCTTTGGCATACTATCTCAGCAGCAAAAATATTCCTAATAAAATGGCATATATACTTTAGATGGCATCATATTTCCTTTGGCTATGGAACTGTTGTAGATCTCATTTCTGGATCTGTAGCCTTCCTGGCTGTTGTACCACTAGGGTAGGTTTTTGTTCATTACTGTTTTCCCTATTGCATCTTATGCTGCTGAAAAAAGAATCTCATCTATTCCAGTAACAAATACCATTATCTATTTTTCACTAAGTTCCACTTTCTGTTATAAATCATAAGCTTCCCATTTCTTCACTTTAAAGCATAACTGAAATGTATAGTTCAAGGTGAAGTATTGTGGCCAAACACATATGGACAAATTTCATTTTTCACACAGAACTTTCATAAGCAGTTTTAACAAGATCTCCCAAAAGACAGTCCACAAAAACATTAGATTCAGATTTGACAATAAATTAAGGGACGCATTGTGACTATAGGAGGCTTTCAGTTTGATGAGCTATTTTAAAATAGCTTTGCAGTACAAGTAGGTAGCATATTTCTAACACGTGGTCATAATAGATTTTACCTCTCCAAGAAGTGGGTCTTGATGCTGGCTTTCTGTTAAATCTTTTCAATGAAACAGGACCGTAGTGTTGAAGGAGGAAATTATCCATCTTTATGGATGTCTATCATATCTACAGTTTTCAGAAAATTCCCAAATACCATATGAATATTTTATAATGATGTTTAGCATTGAGCACCCGACTCAACCTTATAAATGACTCTTCTGTATAATTAGCACATTAGTCACTCTGTAAGATTGAGTCTGATGAATTATTCAAACACTGTTCTGCAGAGCTGCTGGTTGAGGGTCCTCTGTAAGGGCACTTTAAAACTCTCCTGTTAAACTTTGAAGTAGTAAGGAAAGAAAGAAATGCAGTTGAAAGGAGAAACACTGATTTTTATTACTATATGAAGAGCATTTAGAAGTGGAAGGGAAGATACAGGCAGAAAAGGAAAACTAAGACAAAAAAATTTCTTTAAATCTCTGATTAAAAAAAAAAAAAAAAGATTTATGAAGACACAGAGCCACCTTCTTTGTAGCCTCCAGTGGAGTCCAACAGAGGTGATTTGAAGAAGTCCACCGTATGAAGAAATAGTATGTACTCAAATGGGTGAATTCTGTCATTAATTTAATTAACACATTTCTATATCTCTCTTCACAGTCTGTTTGTGAGATGACTTTGATTTTTCAGAAATTTAGAATTTTTTGAAATAAATTTTAGCTTGTGGATTCCTTGTAGTCTTTTGTTTGATAGCTCTGCCTGCCTTTAGTTGTCATTATCATTTGAGTAACTAGGCAGAGCAGTCAAATAATATTGTTTGTTTACTGTTTGATTGATGGTAACTGGTAAAGAGCAGCTGAGTTAGATAAAGCCACTGTGCTTTTCAATAATTTAGGAAGAGTGGCACATGGCTGTATAGTAAGGAATTCTAAGGGCATTTAAAAATCTTTCTTATCTTAACTGCTTCACTTATTTTTATTTCTGAACTGCTTGATTGGCATATAACTGCTAGAAATCTGTGCTATTGAAACAGGCTCAGCAGAAACACTTTGAGTGAATACCTATCACCAATCTACAGGTCAAATTTATTAATTGCGTCTATGTGATGGCTCTAACTGGAGCTTCTCTTAAGGTCTTTCTCTACTAGGTTACCTCTAATGAAATTTCAAAGGCAGGGCATCACCTTGACTTCTTTAGGCATCACCATAGGCACCTGCATGGGACTGAGAGTTGTAATCAAATGAGCACAGAAGGAATAAAGCCAGCAGCCATTTCAAGCCAAAGGCAAGAGGATATCTTGCTGCTATCAGCCCTAACCAGTGAAAAAAGTACTGAAGCCAGAGTGTGGGAAAGAGCCTGGCTCTAGCAAGAACATATCTTAGTCATAGCAAAGGTCTCAAAATGGAATTTTTTTAATAAAATTAAGGTTGTATCTTGGTGACAGAAAGCTGTGGTATGGGTTTAGTTGCAGTTGTTTCTAGAATGTAGGAAAAAAATGCTATCTTTTTCAGAATACAGAAAGATCTGGATTTTGTTGACAGTGTTGTCACATTTCATCAAGGTCTTTCCACCTGTTGCCATGTATCCAGTTTCCAGTTTGGGTTTCATTAAGTATACACCGCTTTATTATACTGTATCTGATACTTCATATGTCTGAGCAACACTGGTGAGGACACACGTGGAGTGTTGTGTCCAGTTCTGGGCTCTCCAGTACATGAGAAACAATATACTGGAGAGAGTCCAGTGAAAGGCCAGGAAGGTGGTTAAGGGACTGGAGCATCTCTGCTATGAGGAAAGGCTGAGAGAGCTGGGACTTTTTGCCTGGAGAAGAGAAGGCTCAGGGGGTCTTGTCAATGTACATACCTGAAGGAAAGATGTAAAGAAGACAGAGCCAGGCTCTTTTCAGTAGTGTCCAGCGACAGGACAAGAAGCAATGAACACAAACTGCAAGAAAGGAGATTCTGTCTGGACATACGAAGAAACACTTTTTCACTGTGATGGTGACTGAGCACTAGCATAAGTTGCCCAGAAAGGTTATGGAGTCTCCATCCTTGGAAAACCCCATGTAGAGCTTCCCCAGCAAGCTCTTTGGACTACTTACAAAATGGATAAATTCTGCTTAAGTAACTCCTTTAATATTTGTTTCAAAAAATTATCTTTGTGGCAGATGCATTGCTCCCTCTCCCTTTCTTCAGAAAACAAATAGGAAATTCCCACAAGTGACTATTGTATAATATGGCACAATTTTCATAGTCTGGAGCCAGATTTCAGCTCAGTAGAGTGTTTATGAACAAACCAATCTGGTTTGTGTGGTCATGACTCCCTCTAGTGATGTCTGCACAGTCTACCATATTCTCATACCAAATGGATTCTTGAGAGAAGTGCCCCATGCTTTTTTGCATTCATTGAACTCCATAATGACTGTTAAGTCGTGCTTTATTCACATACAGGTTTTAGCATCAGGGAGCCTTAACTCACAATGAGTCAGATCTGATGGTATTGAAACATGCTAGAAAATTCGAAATTAAACTGTGGAAGGAAATAATATCAAAATTCCTGAAAATTGTAGTGCTTTTAATGTACAAATAAGTTGCAAGTAATTCTTATGGTAGAAGTAAAATTAAAATGCCATAATATATAGCATATAAATTAGAGATCTCAGTTTAATTGAACTTTAATGTTAGGCAATGCTCAGTCACTGAAAAGTTCCATAAATCCTTGTTCTGATCATAAATGTCCTGTACTTTTTATGGATGGGTGTTTTTCTGTGAATCTGATTTTCTGCTGCCTAGTGGAGTGCAGCTACAGCTGCTTTGTTTATTGTCGGCACTCTGGGGTGTTCCAATGAATAGTAACCTGCAAGCCAGTTTGTAGCCCCAGGGAAGGAAAAATAAGAAATTAATTCCTTTATCCCTGGCTCCTCATACCAGATGTGTGACCCTTAATTACATTCACAGGATCTTATTCAGAATAAATAGATAAACCCTAAATCGCAAATGTGCCAATAGAATAATACAACATTGCAAGAGTTCTGTTGTTGAAATGAAATACAGTTGCATTTATCTTTTCACCAAAACACTGTGTATCAGAGTAAGGTCACTTTATCAGTTTAACTTCAGTTTCAGAACTGTATGAAAACAATAACTATGTTTTCTATAATCTCAGTTGTACGACTTTATTTTTTATTAATCAGTACCAAATTAAAGTAGGAGTCTAAAGCAACCAAATACTCTCCAGTGAATTACAATACAACACCCTTGAGTGACAGTTCAAGACAAAAGAACGTGTCCACTGAGAGCAATGTTATAAATACAGACAGTAGGTAAATGATTAAGATTAGAATATTAAGTAGTCTTATTGTTCTTGCACTGCATTTCTCCTTATTTCCACCTTGAGGTTGGTATTACATGCACTAAATTTGCTTAATGGATGATCAATATTCTTTCAGCTCTCAACTAGAATGAGTCACAAGGACCTTTTTCAGGTGAGAGCCATTGCACATTCTTTAGAGGCAAGCTTGTGAATGAGAACACTATGAAATAAGATATTCAGCACCTAAAAGTAGTGCAAATGACTTAGAGAACTAAATTTTTAAGTCCTCATACAATAGGGAAACATCTGCTTTAGAAAATTATTTGTAGCTTTCTTTGGAGTGTTGTAAGCACACCTCAAAAAACAGAATTCATTAAGTTAAAGTTCACCTGAGGCAAATTATTTTGTATGCTAAACCTGAATCTGCAGTTCACAAATTGATCCACATGTATAGTAGTTAAATTGCAATAGGTATGTAGAATTTTATCTTAGAGTGTTTTATCCTCTACCTATCAGTGTTTCTTTCTTCCTTCAGTTTACACAAAGTAGAAAAGGATTCTAGCCATTTTGTTTCGATTACCTTGTTATACTTTAAAATAAAAGAAAGATTTTTTTTTCCTTATCATTACAGTTTTACATCCCCCTGAAATTGAATGAAAATCCTCTGCATTCTATTTGCAACTACCACCAAAACTCTCTGCTATTTTCAGATAATGGATACATATGTGAATTCCAAAGCATTCTGTAATCTTCATCATGTTTGGGAAGAGACTGAATGAAATTCCCAAGCTACCTAACCTCCTCACAAAACACTTCCAGGAATTCTCTTTTGTTGTAGTAGCAAAACATCACTTTGGTACTATTACTTTAATGACACATAGGGAATTTGTACCTTCATTTCCTTTTTACTTTATTCAGAGTTTTTTATGTACTTACAATCTTGGAGGTTATTATTGGAAGAACTGCTATTTTTTAGATCACAAGAGAAGCAAAGTAGCCTTTGATTGGGGAATATCTATAAATTTACTGTAGGATCGAGAGAAATCTTAGGAAGTTTTCAACACATGACGGTGAGGGTGAATAGGAAGAGACACAAGAACTGTGATCTAGGTAAGAACAGAACTGCAAACTTGCAAAGTTCTGATTGATTTAGATAGAGGGACAGAGAATTCATGTCTTCATGCATTTTGAATATCTTGCATTTTTCAAGCCAAAAATCTTGTGTTTATGAATTAGTGTCATGAGATGTCACTTAAGAAAGGAGGACAGAAGAGGGTAAGTAAGTTTGCAATTTATTCTGATTTTGATTTCTTACTTCTTATTATCTCCCTTTATTTAAACTGTTGGGATAAAATGGATGAAGTTCAAATAGGTGGTAGGTTCAGTGTAAATGATGAGGCTTTTAGTTCTTCAGCCATGCTGCTTCATAAATGAGCAAGTGAAGCTGATTTAAAATTTAAATATGTAAATTCATCCTGTAAAGATGAGAAGAAACATTTGTACGATAACTTTGTCTGAGAGAGGGTAATACACAAGTTACTGAACTACTAGGCTCTGAATATACCCAACAAAACACTCCAAAGGGATGAGTAAAAGACTGAAGACATTGGAAATCTGTGTTGTACCGTAACCCTGTTGCATTTCTAGTAGGTTACATTTTTCTGGCTAGACTCTAGTCCTTCGTTACTAGAATAAATCTGGATTAAAGGGAGGACAACTAAGAGCAGCACAATAATACTATTACTTTTTGTCATTCAGTGAAAGTTTTAAAATAAACACAAGTTCTCCTCCTTTTTTTTTTTTTCCTTATAATCATGCCCTAAATTGCCTCTGCCCATCATAAATTTTTAATTTTTGATTCAGATATTGGTTTAAAGGAAAGATGATAATATAATTGTTCGTGTTGGCTTTATATTTATTTGCAGCTAATTTTTAGACTAGCTATGACAAGTTATTGGATAGTAGAATTACCTGTGACATTATCATAAATCCACCAATCAGATTACTTTTTTTTTAAAAAAATAATGTTACATACTTAAAATAATTCTTCCATTAAAACAGTTAATACAGGAAAAGTTTCTATGGCGCACAAGAAGCCTTATCTTTCTTGATGCCAGATATTGGTCAGTTGTTTGCGAGGAATCATGCAATCATTAGTCTACTAGGCCAACGTAACTTTTGTGCTGAAGAATATATGAGATGAGAAAAAAAAATCTGCTCCTAGTGTCAATGTCAAGATCAATCTCAGATCTTCCAAAGCCCATCATATACTTCCTGCTGTGTTCTTTTACCCTATATATACTTTGTATATATGACACAGGACTCTATAATCATGCTGTTCCTGTTTTATAGCAGTGGAAATAAGGAAGAAAGAGTTTAACTTGGTCTCACAGCTAGTCATAGGGAAAGTTAACAATAAAATTCAAGTGCCTTAACTTTAATCTTTGTTTTGTCCGTGAGATTATACGGCAAAGGTAAGAAATTATTATGACAAGACCTGAAAATGAGAGCTCATGTGATGAGATTCCTAACCTCCCCCAACCCCCCAAATGAATCAGTCCAGTGAAAGATGAGATGTGTTTTCTAAAAATAAGGGAGTGAAACTGAATGGGCAGATACATTGAGAAATGTGATTCAGTGGAAAGAAAAGCTACTTATTTCACATGAAATATAAGCAAAGTTTGAAGAAAATTAAGGGATAGAACTATGTAAAGTCCTGCTCAGGTACATAGAGACTTTTCAGAATTTGAAGTGTCTTCCCTGTGGATCTACTAAATACAGTGGTAAAGCAGTTCATGCATCTTCCAGTGGTGTCAAAGTCACAAAGTTAAGCCATTCTCAGGATTTACGTCAATGTTAATTGACCCAGATCTGAATAGGTAACTAACTGTTTTTTAATGGAGAGTCGAATACAGCCAGGCGATGCAGGATCCTTTGTGAGCAGCTGGCTAAAGAAACAGTGTCCAATAGAAAAATTAGATTTCTTGTATGTTTTGATACTTGTCATGTATACAGAGAGATGTGAGGGAAAAGGACCATGGTGTATATATATATATATTCACAGAAGTGACCTAAAAATATTTTAATTTCAAGAAGAAATGAAACACCTTTACTTGCTAGATGTGGAAGATATCATTCCTAAACTTCAAATGCAAACAATATTATTCCTTATCACCCTAATTGTTCTGTCCTCTGAATGACATCAAACTACATGAATATCAGAAAATGAGCCTTTTATTACTACTGTTTCTCATATACTTCCATTACCAGCATAATATTTTCTAAAAGTGAGTTAATGTTATAGACTGCTCTATAGTCCTGACATCTTTCTTTTGCATTATTATATCATACTGCTACCTTCCATTGTTCTCCAGGTTGTCCTAAATCTATCCTTGGAACAGTCCATTTCCACATATATTGTGTTCTGTCATTTTTTTATTGACAGATAAACACTTCTGTTGTCATTATAATCCCATGACTACAGAAAGTTTTCAGCGATATTACCCAAGCAAGGAGTTTAATGTTTGCAATTGTATGATTAATGTTTTCTCAATGACTCCATTGTAACAATAAAGATATTTTTTCGTCATTTCAGTCAGCCAGGTCTCTCCAGTGTCCCTAAAACACCACCTCGTGTCTTTAGTTTGCTGTGTTCATTCTGCCTTAGCACTGACTACCTTCCTAATGCCTTGTAGGATTGCCCCTAAAAGAACATACTGGTTGTTCCCAATACTTGGGCTAGGGCATCTAGTAATGAACTAGTAACTTTCATTCAATATAGTGTGCAGCTTCTCTGCATATGCTGTCCTTTCCCAAACAAGTGTAACAATGCCAAAAACCAGCAGGAAATGAGTGTTTTGAAATGCTATTTCAAATGCCCCAGTTTGGTATCAATGGCATTCTGCAGGACAATGATATACTGCATTGTACATTGTTCTAAGCACTAACTCTATACTTTGTCTTTTGGATAATTGCTTTAAAGGAAGCTATCCAAAGAAATATTAAACTGAATTTTGAAAGAAGAGTTGCACTGTGTTGAAAGTTTCTAAGTTGTTCTAAGAGGCTTACTGGTCTCATCATTTTTTGGTGAAAGAAACTCTTCTACATCAGTCGTACTGAAGAGAAATTTTTTTGGTTTAAATCATATACATCTCAGAGCAGAGGGAAAGCAGTGATAATACGGTTCAGCTTACATGTTGACTTTGTTTTGGGCAGTGGTGCACAAATCAGCAGCATAGATAATATTCCTTGTGCTGAAGTGGATTATTTGGCTACTTGTGATATTAGACAATATATGCACAAGTGCCCTCTTTGTGGCAGTCTATTTCACTGTCTTTGCTGGCAGTTTGGATTCTTGTACAGTTCATTGAAAAATTATTGTTTTTTCTCACAGATATTGTGTCAGTTTAATCACAGAGTGGTACTTCATCTTGCTATGTGTTATGGCTAGAAGCCACTAGTGCTTTGTTACGTCAAATGCTGGTGAGGTTCTGCAAACCTGTTTCCACCATCAAGAATCTGTGTGATGTTTAGCACCAGACTACTGCACAGCTTCTCTATTTGAACTCAGCTTGTTTTGCAATGGGGTATTTTATAGAAAACATTGATAGGTGGTTTGAAGCGTCATTAAGATTTATATAGAAGACAGAATAAAAAAATTAGCCTGATTTTTACTTCCATGGAAAAAGGGTATCATACATCTGACTACGTTTCATACACTGATCTGCAGTTAGATAGTAGGGTAAAATCGACCTTGCAGTTTTTGATGCACAGCTTCTGAGGACATGGGTAACTAATTTTTCCCTTGCAAACTTGCAGATATCAGTAAAGGATATCAGTCCAGGTTAAAGAAAATCTTCCTGATAACAGTTCTAAGTCTGAAGAACAAGAAGCAAGACAAGATACAGTGTTTAAATCAAGAGTTACTTAATCAAAACCAGATACAAGACAGTGGACAATCAGTTAGCTGAGCAACACCTCTATATTTCTGCTTTGTTAGCAGAAAAAAATCAAATCCTCCTTTTTTAAATGGATATTATGGAGGGCACGTAGAGCCGCTGACTGACATCTGCAAACAGCTGAGGCCAGGGAGGAGGGGAATGGTTTGTGTGAGGGCAGTTGAACAGTATTCAACTCTCTCACTAATCTACAGATTTCATAGAACTCCAATAAACGTATTTCTTTTTTATTGTGTTTCTTTAGAATTTCTATTACCATGGGCTTCTGTGGCCATTTATATGATATCAGTGCCCTCCTCGGTTGCATTCTATGTATGCTTTAAATACATAATTTTTGCTGAATCTCTAACTTTAGCTCATTCATTCATTTACTGTAATTTCACTGATCTAATCAGGATAATTCTATTCACTGATCAAGTGATTTATTTCCATTGCCCTTCATTTCGTCTTAAAATATTAATTTGGGGATCAGTTTTTCTGCTGTATTTGATCACTACAAGTGCACATTCTTTTTAATTCTGTTTTGTTACCACATCACAAAATTATTGATTTCCTTCTATATTTCCTGTTTTACAGTTCCTGCTAACTTACTAAATTACAAACGTTGGATGTATTTTTAGCAGATCTTGTGTGTTTGCATGAATCGTTATTGTCAACCTGCTGATTGCTTATGTAGCTTGCTAAATATTTATTAATTACTGATCAAAGAAAATTGTCAGTTGTACAAACCCCGTATCTACATAGGAGTGTGGGAATTGCAACTCTGATTTTTGTATTGAGTTGGGTCAACCCCTGGTTCACACAAGATTTCCTTTAAGACTGTCCAAGTTTCCAATACTGTTATAAATGACCTCTCTTCACCACTGTAGAAATGCAAAACTGCTAGGACACAAGAGCACTCAGGACACATATCTTCCTCCCCAAGTTCTTGTTCTCAAATACAACCATACAACCATAACAATTCCCCTGTTAAAGCAGATCAAATACATCTGAACTCCTGAAACCTGATGCTGAGAAATTCTCCTAAGAACTGCTTATACACCAAAGGTTTACTATTACAAGTCACTTTTTATTCACAGAGCTACAGACTCTGAGAGATGAAAAGTAATGTTAAACTCTCAAAGTCACATGATTTTATCAAAAAATTCATTGAATAATTATAAGATAACATAACTGGTTACATTTATCTCTCTTAAATGCTTATCTTCTCATCCTAAATCCTTATCATCTTATCTTATGGCAGAAGTGATACACAGAGTTGATGGAAACGATCAGGGAGGTCTGGACAATGTACTTTTTCCCAACATAATCCATTGAGCTGTACATAAGAAATCTAAAACTGTATATGCTTGTGTGGTATTTTCACAGCTTTATTTTCACTTTGGAGAATGTCCAAAAGATTGAATCAGTTCAGTAATCTGGAAAATGAGGCTCTAGGAGAAAGAATGCAGAAAGGGAATTTTGCAGTCCTTTGAAATTTTCCATGATGTATCAAGCATAAGATTGCTAGGGAACAAGTCAGGTAACACAGGGATCTAATAGCATTTTAGATGACCTAATGTCTGCTTTTCAGCTGACTTTCCAGAAGGGTGCATGACTGATTTGTGTCCTATGCCATATCTACACAATCCAATGTGATTGAACATATTGAGGCTTCCAAAGTAACATTATATGCCTACTTTTAGGCACTAAATAGCTCTACAGGGACCATGATCATTTCTGCCCTTTTCAAGAAGAGATTTTACTTCATTCTTTTGCCAATCTCTTTTCATAAAAAGAAGTATCATTGCTTTACACATCATGTTGAAAATACAAAGTATGAACACACACACACACACACACACACTTGTTGATACCTTGAAAATGTTCAACCCTTTCTTATACTCTCTACTTTCATTCAGGACGGTATGAAGAATATTGCTGGGAAGACTTTACTTGAGGTTTTTGACTTAGCAGAATCGGGACAGTCAAGACAAAGAATAATAGGAATTCCATTCCTATTATTTCTGAAATCTGGTTTCTCAGCTGAGGGGTTCTATTGGAATTTGAACAAGACCAGGTATTTTTCAGTGTTTCTCTTAGTGAATTCCTGACAAGCTTCTAGATTTTGTCTGTACACTAACTGTGATGCCTTCTTTTAAAGATCTCTTTCAAATCTTTTCCGCTACACATACAAAAAGACAGAAAAAAAAATAAGTAGAAAAGAAAAAAACAAAACCTGACAGACTTTGACATTTGGATCAAAATGTCTGTTAACATGTACTGATAATCAGCTTTTCAGGAGAGGAAGATATATTGTACCACATAGGCTGAATTTCTAGTTCCAGCAAAATGGAGTAAGGACTGTGTGCTATATTCTTACGTGATTTCCAGCTGCTGCTCTCTCTTTCTCTTTGTCATTGTGCAGATTTTGGCTGGGATAGTTTTAATTTTCTTCATAGAAGCTGATATGGGACTGGGGCTATGTTTTGGATTTGTGCTGGAAACAGTGTTGATAATACAGAGACATTTTAACTGGTGCTGAGCAAGGCTTACACAGAGTCAAGGACTTTTCTGCCCCTCACCCCACCCCGTCAGCGAGGAGGTTGGGGGTACACAGGAATTTGGGAGGGGACACAGTTGGGACAACTGACCTCAACTGACCAAAGGGATATTCCATATCATATGATGTCATACTCAGCATATAAAGCTGGAGGAAGAAGAAGGAAGGGGAGGATGTTTGTAGTGAAGGCATTTGTCTTCCCAAGTAACCGTTATGTGTGATGGAGCCCTGCTCTCCTGGAAATGGCTGAACACCAGCCCATGGGAAGTGGTGAATGAATTCCTTGTTTTGCTTTGCTTGTGTGTGCGGCTTTTGCTTTACCTCTTAAACTGTCTTTACCTTACCGGCTGAACTGTCTTTACCTCAACCCATGAGTTTTCTCACTTCTATTCTTCCGATTCTCTCCCCCATCCCAGTACAGGGGAAGTGAGCAAGCAGCTGTGTGGTGATTCGTTGCCAGCTGGGGTTAAACCACAACAGTCATACAGAAGAAAAGGACATGAAAGTTTTTTCACCACTTTTTTGAGTAGTTACTGGGAAAGGTGGACATATTTATACTTTGTCTTACATTAAAGGGTGGGTTCTATCTCTCTCTGTCCACAGGATGACTTGAATAAACATGCTGATTATTAGTGTGGTCTATCAGTAATGGATATAAGACATTCAAATAGTTACAGAACTTTCTGTTTCATTATTTTTTAATGCAGCTTATAAACCAACATATTCTGCTCTAAGATGATTGTATTAAAATACATCCCTCCAGAGCAATATACTTTGCTGGTACAGCTGGATATTTGGCAACCCAGGGAGCTGAAAGATGATGTTTATTTGAAATTAGGAGTTGTCGGGTTTTATAGCACTACTTCATAAAATGTATCATTCAGCAGACCGAATTTTGGGGGCAACAGGTATGGTTGCATTAAAAAATAAACAAATATTTTCAGAACTGAGTTCTGTCTTAGGGACACATTTTGCTTCTTTTTTTTACTTTTTTTTTTTTTTTCTTCCATTCCACAATAGTAAAATTGTTGTTAGTTCTTCTAATATACATCTGGGGCATTGCAGAAAAAATAAACAAACCAAAAGTCTTACAAAACCTGTCATACTCCTCTGAGACAGAGAAAAAGGAGAAAGTTACCATTGCTCACTTTAAAAAAATCTGAAGTTCTCTGATCCTGGTGCTAAAGCCTGCTGAAATCTACAGTATGCATAACCATACAACATAGTCTAAGCATACCTCAAATGGAGGATAATTCTGTGCTGGTACTTCCCTCTCCTCAGTTCATGAGCCTATCAACTAAAATGTCTGGAAACTGGTTTTTGGGATCATATTAATTTTGATGTGCAGTGATGAATCAAAAGCTGGTCCTTTCAAGGTACCAGAAAGGTTTACATATATAAGTGACACTACTAGTATTTAAGAGTTAAGTTATATGAGGAAATTTTTAAAGTGTTGAACTCAAGGAAAACTCTCTTGTCCTGTGAACTTTGTTCTTCCAGAAGCTATGTGTGTCTGAGGAATTCTAAACATCTTTAAAATTCTTCTGCAGTTTCTGAGAAGAGTGGGTAATTTTTTCCCTTCTCAGTTCTGTGACCCTCTACATAAGCATAATTGAATAAGTCTACATCAAGTGGCTATCAATGGTAAAAAGAATACATTTAAAAAATCACCTAAAAATAATGTTTTTCAACCAGCTGTTAAATCAAGTAATTTATTTGTTTTATTGCCCATTTGCATAATAGGGCAAACTAGAAACTCTCTGTAACAGATGTGCTGGTGGCAGGGAGATTTGATTACTAGCTTCTATTATTAATCACTGCACAAATCTTAAATGATTTGTTTCAACAGTTTGATCAATTTACATCAGAGTGCTTGCATTTATGCACAAAATGTGGAGATAAAACATCTGTTCATACCTTTACTAGCAGCACTGATTTTTTAATAGGGTTGAAGGTTTGTGTTTAGTAAGACACAAGAGACTGTCAACTTTTGAAAAGAAGATTCAACTGTTTCAAATAAGAATAATTCATAGCTGAAAGGTATTTCACATTGGCAATAATATCTATACTGTGCTTGTTTTGACTTTATAAAATAGGAAAAATTTTTTCCAGAATTATCAAAATTTTCTCAAAACTTTAGCCAACTAAATTAGAGACACTTTTATGATGTTTTGGGTTTTGGTTTTTTATCTAAGCAATTTTTGAGACCATTTGGGAAATGATAATGTATATTTTCATCATTAAGGATCTTGACTTTTGTACTGAGTTTCTTCTAATTTATAAGTTTGCTTGTAAATTCCTTGCTATAGTTTACAGCAGTATTTAATTTGACTACACACACTTTAAATGTCATGTATAAATTAAAAAAAATACACAAAATGCATATTTTTAGTAATTCCTAACTAAATATGACAAATGTATGATACATGATTGTTTCAGCTACAAGTTAGAACAACAAACACTGTATTTTATGAAGGCTTTAATAGCTCCTAAGGTGGCAAAAGGATGCACATGCAGCACAGCTGAAGCACAGCCTACAATCTTTAATATCTGTGTACTTTAATACATTTCAGACAAGACGTGTAATCTTTCTTTCTGTCCAAGGGTCAGATCTTTAAACTGTTTGTAGTTGTCTCATTCATACATCTGAATTACTGGCTTGACTTGCATTGCTAGCAATTTTCTTGGTGAAGGTACAATCCTAGATGGTGTAAATCCTAGCCGACATAAAAGCCACGTTATCAGTTGTGTACTGCATCCTTTCTGCCATCACAGAATAGAGTTGTCATGTTCATGTTCAGAAAGGAACATGTCTGAAGCACATTGCTGTCATATAACTACTAGAAGATAGAATCAGCAGGTAGCTAGGTGTCTAACTTCATAGTGCTCCTAGGATCAAAGGAAAGACATACAGCCATCTCCTCACAGTCATGCATCCCAGAGGAAGTCTTAGGTATCACACTGTATCTATTGCCATCTGGCTATATAGGTGCTGTGTTGCACCTGTTTCCATAGAGTTCAGGTGGTTTCTGAAAGTCAGTTACCTCATAACCAGCACAGAAGATGGTACTGTGGCCTAAGGGTTAAATTCATTTGTACTAGCTGGCTACATTTGAAGTACGTGTTGTGTATCAGCAGGGAAAAGTTAAAATGCTCGGGACCTAATGGCTGCAAACATGAAAATAGTAGTTTTCTATGCCATATTGATGATTCTCATACACTGAGGAGATCTGCCCAAGGGACTTGGAAGTCTTCTCCAGGAAATAAATGGATCTGATTAGTATTTCTGGGTTTTATATATCACATAGGTCAGCCAGGTACAATGAAAGATAGGAGGGTTAAAAAGTTATTCTGTTTCAGAATACAGGATTTCAGATATCTTCTACAATTGACATTTTAATAGATCACACAAATTTTATAATATGCCTTAAAAAATGAAGAAAGTATATTTTCCATTCATTCCCTATTAAATTGGCAAGTATTTTGATCTGATAATATTAATGAATGTTTCAGCTGTAAGTTAGAAATACTGTCTGCTACCCTTGCCCTTATACTTTCATACATACTCACTTGTTAAGAAATATTAAAATAATTTTTTCTTCCTTTTTAACTTTTATTATTAGAGTTGATGCTTTTTACAATGACTTTAGAGGTGTAGTTCTCAATTCTAAGTATTCAGTAGGTGTACCTTTCCTTTGTAGTGTCTTTTCTTAAGAGGCACTAAATATTGCCTAAAATCTTCAGTTTTACCAAGCATTAAACATACACTTCCAGTTGACAAAACCTTCCTTTTCAAGTTCTTTCAAAGTATGCTCACAGTTTCCTGGGGGGAAAAAAACCCAAACAACAACAAAACCGACATATAGTAGCAGATGGAAATACAAAGAAAGGCTTATAAGTCAGGGTTATGAGTGGTTCAGTGATTCCAATGTGAGCTAAAGGACAAAATGGAGAAAATGTCTAAGAGAGTAAGAGGGTAATACAATCCACATAACAAACTTAACTCTATTACAGACACACAGCCATCTCCAAAGTCGTTAACACAGTTGCCTGAGGTGTCTGCTGAGGAGCCAGATGTCACTCCTCCATAACTTAGCATCTTACGATTGTCATTTAATCTGAAGGAGAAGGAAACATTGTGTTTAGATACAACAAATATAAAGCCTAGCCTCAACAGGATTTTCAGTTTGTCTTATAAAATCATAAAATGCGGATTTCCAAGGCCACTTTTAATGCTCTGGGCATCTAATTTCATTGTATCCAACAGACAACATTATTTTTTTGAGAACATTTTGCAACTATTCAGATATTTTAAGCTCAGAAAACATGATCATGATCATTTGATTCTATATCTCCCACATAACACAGACCACAGAATGTCAGTGATTAATTCCTTCACTGAAGGGAAGGGAGGGTTATTATTAGCTATATCAACTGGAAGCTAACCTCCAAATAAACCCTAACATTAATCCAATAGGGGGAACCAACTCCAAGTGAAAAAAAAACCAAAACTTGGCTGCATTGTCATCAGCTTTTTCTCAGCTTTGCAGGCTCTGCAGTGTTCAACAATAAGGTAGTCTTACAACACCTTCCATTGCAAAAGATATTTTTTGTTCGCCTTAACTTTGAGTGCATGGCAGTATCCAGAACAAACTGGTAAACTGGTCATTTGAAGCTCTGGATTCCCAGATCATAACTGTAACACCAAACCTAATCCTAACATATTGATAAATTTAAAAGCCCCATATACACAAAAGAAATTACAAAAGGTAATAGCTTATATCAGAAAGACTACCATTGTCAGCCAAAGACAAGGATTTATATTCTCTATTCTTCAACTGATGAGTTTTCTAACTATAAAATAAGGTTAGGGTTCGGGATTAGTGTTTGGGACTTATACCTATCTGCCTAGTTTATTGCTTGATGCTCTACAGACCCCAGTACAGGAAGATACCAAGTATTGATTGGCACCAAGGACTTCTGTTACTCTTTTTAATGGTGATATACATCTTCTAGTTATAGTTAAGACAAGGGCAAGCAGCCAAGAAGAGGGTGCATACTGCTTAAAGGCAAGGACTTCTTGTCTTCTTCTTTCCATTGGTCTTCCGAGTATAGCTCAAGCTTGGGAAAATATGAAGTCTTGGGAACATAAATTTTTAAAATACAAACTTTTCTGGATATTCAAAGACTCATAAAATAATAATAAGAATTAGAGGGACTGTTGCCAGGATCTTTTTTATAACACTTGATGAACATGTTTGGGTATAAACAGATTTTGGTTTATTTTAAAAACGTAATGATGATGTTGAATATGACTTCTTTAGTAGTAATTATTTTTTATCATAGTGTCATACAATGGTTTGGCTTGGAAGGGACCTTGAAGATCCCCTAGTTCCACCCTCCCTGCCATAGGTAGGAATCCCTTCCACTAGACCAGGTTGCTCAAAGTCCCATCCAACCTGGCCTTGAACACTTCCAAGGACGGGGCATCTACAACTTCTCTGGGCAACCTGTTCCAGTGCCTCACCACCCTCGCAGTGAAGAATTTCTTCCTAATATCTAATCTAAATCTACCCTTTTTCAGTTTAAAACTGTTACCACCCTTTGACCTAACACTACACTCCCTTTGGAATCCCTCCTCATCTGTCCTGTAGGCCACCTTTAAGTACTGGAAGGCCGCTATAAGGTCTCCATGGAGCCTCCTCTTCTCCAGACTGAACAAACCCAACTCTCCCAGCCTGTTCTCATAGGAGAGGTGCTCCAGCCCTCTGATCATCTTTGTGGCCCTCCTCTGGACTTGCTCCAACAGGTCCATGTCCTTCTTTTGTTGATGGCCTCAGAGCTGAAGGCAGTACTGCAGGGGGAGATCTCACCAAGGCAGCGTAGAGGGGGAGACTCCCCTTCTTCAACCTGCTGGTCATGTTTCTTTTGATGCAACCTAGGATACGGTTGGCTTTCTGGGCTGCTAGTTCATGTTGTCAGCTCATGTTAAGTTTTCCATCTACCAATACCCCCAAATCCTTCTCTGCAGAGCTACTCTCAATCTACTCATCGCCCAGCCTGTATCCATGTTTGGGATTTCCCCAACCCATGTACAGGACCTTGCACTTGGCCTTCTTGACCTTCATGAGGTTTGCACAGACCCACCTCTCAAGCCTGTCAAGGTCCCTCTGGACGGCAACCCTTCCCTCTAGAGTATCAACCACACCACTCAGTGTGGTATAATCCACAAACTTGCTGAGGGTGCACTCAATCCCACTGTCCATGACCCCAACAAAGATGTTAAATCTGGTCTCAAAGCAGATCCCTGAGGGACATCATTTGTCACTGGCCTCCACCCAGACATTGAGCCGTTGACCAGAACTCTTTGAGTGCGATCATCCAGTCAATTCATTATCCACCCAGTAGTCCACCTGTCAAATCCATGTCTCTCCATTTTAGAGATGAGGATGTTGTGCAGGACAGTATCAAATGCTTTGCACAAGTCCAGGTAGATGATGTCAGCTGTTCTTCCCTTGTCTATTGATTCTATGTCATTGTTCAGGCAAAAAAACCTGTATAACTTGCTAATCCCATGTTTTGATTTGTAATTATTCTTAGGCATCATGATATAGGGTTAAAACAGAGATGGCATCCATGATTTTAAAATGGTCTATATTTGCTTGGCATTTTAATTTATATTCCTTTAGCTCAAATGCAATTAGTTAGGTTTCATTCATGGAAAAGAAGGAAGTGTCTGAGTTCTACTGACTTGCAATGATTCTTGGATGGTGAAAACGTTTGATGCCTTTTAAAATCCCACCATCTATCATAATCATAGAATAACCATATTCTTTTTCCCTTTTTTTGCATATCTGAAACCATTTAACAAAAAGATGCCAATAGATTTGCCTTTTTCTTCCTCTGCAAATTGCTGAATAATTTATTTGCACTATCCAATTAGGTTTGTTCATTTTTTTTCTGAAGCAGTTATTTCTCAGGCTGAAAGCTTCCAATCTTGGTAATTGCCCAAAAGTAATTGTTTTGGTTTTGGAAACTCTGAAATATATGGTTAACTGTTATGGAACATAAATGGGTGGGAACAGAGGGGAAAAGGGAGAGGGAGGGGGAGAGGGAGAAGACTGCTTTCCCATTTCCCATTTTAAAATATTAAATGTACTGCTGTTTTTGTAAATAACCCTATATTTAAAAGAATAGATGCTTTATTCGAACATTATAGGTTCACAGTCTGTGGACAGATTGATATCCTCTGCAATCATTAAGTACTTTTCAGTGTATTCCTCTTTTCTCTGCACTTCGGTATAGTAAAATGTAGAACAGATTCTTTGTGTATATGGTAGGCCTCTTTCTGACCTAAAAGAAATATTCCTAGCTGAGGGGAGCACTGTCGTGCTTGTTGAGTTTAGCTCCTATTACAGTTCCTAGTTATTTGATTTTCACTAACAAGAAATTTGAGACAGGCACTGAGAATGCTACCAGCCCATGACTGCTGAATTACGAGGAATCTGGGGTTGTACAGGCCAGTGGCTCCCTATGGGCTGGATACCACAAGCCATGTGGGCTTCCCATGGGTGGCTGGCAGCAAGGACCTGTGTCATTGCCCCAGCCAGAAGCAGAGCAGGCTAGGAGACAGCTTAGGACAGACAGATTGTCAAGAAAAATCCAGAGTGATGAGACCTGTCTGAGTGCAAGCTGGGAAATTAAGTCAGTGGATCCAGCCTAGAACCAGTCCTGGAGACCATAACCAGGGTCAGACACAAGACACACAATTGCTGGGCAAGTCTATAGGCAGATCCAAGCTCAAGCTGCGCAGTCCATTATCTGAGTCAAGTTCAAGGTCCAGATCAACAGGGTACACGGCTGTGACACAGCTGAGGTCACAGTTCAGGCAAGACCCAGAGGGAGACCCCCATCTTCAAAGCCACTCCCATGGGAAGAGGGGTTGGCCCTGCCTCTGGATTCCCAGCAGCAATGCTAGGTGCTGCTCTCCCCTAGGGTCCTCAGATGGCAGGGAACTACCCTCAGCTATCCTGTAACTGAACTGGTGTCGTGGTCCACTCAGTAATGGACTCGTGATGG
>NW_009606703.1:0-5519 GCF_000690535.1 Cariama cristata | reverse complement strand
CCTTCTTTGAGCAGGTGGAGGGACCAGATATTCTCCACATGACCACTTCAATCTAACATGTTTGAAGATTGTATGATTTTATGAAAAGTTTCAGGTTTGGATTAGTAAAATGCATCCCTTATAGTCTGATGTGAGAAAAAAAACAGTTGAAATTATTTCTAATTAATTGATAGGGTTTTTCTGTTTAGTTAGAACATAACAATAAATAACCAATTAATATTCTATTCTGGGGAAAAAAATAAAGCTGTAACTTTAATTATTTTAAGGCTGCAAACTACTATATTTCTGCAGAAAAAAATTAATTAGTGTTCTAAAATTACTCAGTCTTAGCAGATTGCTTTTAAGCACTACTTATTCTCATTTATGATACAGTATTTTCATGAGGAAATTATAAATAAAGTATTTTCTGTCCTTAAAAATTTTTTTTAAAAAATTAGTAAAATCTGAGATGTGTATTCTGGTTAGATATAAAGTTTGGTTTGCTAAAATCAGTGGTATGTTTTCAAATTTTGTTCACAAATGTTACAAATTAAAATAACAGCTTGAGCATGGCTTTGGACCATAAGTGAAGTATCTGAAAATGTATGTAAAATGCTGGTGTATATGAGGTAAAATTTTACTCATTCTTCTGCTTCATTTTTATCATATTCCAGCAATTTTCCAATCCTTCTTTTATAATTACTAATAATTAATTACTTAAGTAATAGTAAGCTAGCAGAGAGTCATGAGCCACTAATCCTTGATCTTCGGTTATAAATATTTTAAACCAATAATGTAGACTGACCACTGTCCAACCTTATTAGCAAATTTAGAATAAAATAAGATGATATATATAAAGACATTGGATATGTCATTTCACCAGTGTTTAGGTGAGTTTAGACTTTTAATCAGTTACTAAAACATTTATACTCACAGTGAATGAAATAAGTATAATGAATAGAGTTTTGAGTGCTGCTCTGCAAACTAAATATGTCTGTTCTACTAAGGTGAACTCTAGTTCTCTTTAACTGTACTGATTAGATCTACGTTAACTGCAATGCTAGTTTAGATACTTAGTAGACACAAGCCTATGTTTAACCACATAGGACTCAGTATATTTACCTATCCATACATATCCCATTGCATTTTCCATTCCACTAGGTACCCTAAGGCATCCTCCTTTGGCCTCCAGCTGCCAAGGGAAGGCTATGGCCTTATGTGGGTTATCTCAAATGGCTCCTCAGTGTTTAAGTAACTGAATTAAGATCTAAGAAAACATACTGCTGGGACTCAAATAATTTGCTCATGTTTAAGTGTCTAGTGCTATTTGAGATTCCTAGCATATCCAAGACATCTGCCAGGAAAGACAGAAGATGAAGAGGATACCTGTGGTCATCCAGAGCAGTATCTGGAGACAAAGGGGCATGGACCATAGTCAGAGATGTCACAGAAACAGCACTAGATGAATTTGTACAGGCATATGAATATGTACAGGCACATTCAGATGCTTGAACAGAAGCACATTTTGCTATTTGATCTGCTTTAGGCTGCTCAAGAATACATACATCTGGCAGATACAACAGTTTGTCAGAAACCTTCATTCATTTCTAAGAGGCAAAGTTGTGGAGGCTAAGTTATAAAGGCCGAGCCAGACATTCATAGCACCTAAACTAATTTTAGATAGCCACATTTAGGCAGAGCTGTTTGGATACTATAGATGTCAGACATGATGTAAGTCTTAGTCCATATCAGGAAGAAGAAAGCTTTGAATATTTTCAATATTTGGGTTATTACTGTGCTTATAAACAGGAACAGTTCTAGCTAAGGGATCACGAGGGTCTTCTCTTCTTTAAGAGTCAGCCCAGCCTTAAACGGTGACAATCTTTGAGTATAATTGCACTCCACAGAAGACTAATATTTTAGAATCGGGCCTCTTTGTTCACTGGCCTACAGCATGTATGTCTTAAAAAATATAATTCTTACCTTCAGAGAGGTGTAATATTGAAAGGAGTAAGTTACCAAAATTTTCAAAAAGACTGCACGCTTCAGCACTCTACAGAAATCACTAACCTCCATTCCAGCAAGCCACTGCTCAGATCAAATTTAAACTGTAGATGCTTATAATTAATTTAAATAAACATCCTAAATTTGCCATGATGAAGTTTTGATCCTAGTAACAGTTAACATACTAATTTTGGTAACGCACAATAATAATTTTTATCTACATCTTCATCTTTGTAAGAGTGAACAGATACCAATTTTCTGTAAAATTGTATACTTCACTAATCAGGTAGACAGTAAGAAAGCCACATAATCACAGAATGTTTGAGGTTAGAAGGGACCTCTGGAGATCATCTAGTCCAAATCATGTGCTCAAGCAGGGCTTCCTGGAGCCAGTTGCCCAAGACCTTGTCCAGACAGCTTTTCAATATCTCCAAAGATGGAGACTCCACAGCATCTCTGGGCAATCTGTGCTTGGTCACTCTTACAGTAAAAAAGTGTTTCCTGATGTTCAGATAGACTCTGCTAAGTTTCAGGTAGTGCCCACAGCCTCTGGTCCTGTCACTACGCACTACTGAAAAAAACATGGCTCTGTCTTCTTTGCACTCTCCCTTCAGGTGTTTATATACATTGACAAGATCCCCCTTGAGCCTTCTTTTCTCCAGGATGAACAGTTCCAGCTCACTTAGCCTTTCCTCATAGGACAGATGCTCCAGACCCTCAGTCATCTTCATGGCCCTTTGCTGGACTCCTTCGTAGCTCCATGTCTCTCATGCCCTGGGAAGCCCAGAACTGGATCGAGTGCTCCAGATGTGGCCTCACCAGGGCTGAGTAGAGGGGAAGGATCACTTCCCTTGCCTATTGCAGCCCAGCATACAGTTAGCCTTCCTTGCAGCAAGGGCATGCTGCTCACTCATGTTCAACTTGGTATCCACCAGGACAGCTTTTCTGCCAAGCTGGGCAGTCCCCAGCATACACTGGTGCAAGGGTTTGCTCCTCCTCAGGTGCACGATTTGGCACATCCCCTTGCTGAACTGTCAGTCCATTTCTCCAGCCTCTCAAGGTCCCACTGGATGGCAGCATGACCCCCTGGTTTATCAGCCATTCCTCCATTTTGTGTCTTCTGCAAACTTGCTGAGGGTACACTCTGCCCCATCATCCAGATCATTAATGAAGATGTTAAACAAGACCCAGTATTGATCCTTGGGATACACCACTAGTCACTGGCCTCCAACTAAGCTTTGTGCCATGGATCACCACCCTCTGGGCCTGTCCATTCAGCCAGTTTTCAATCCACATCACTGTCTGCTCATCCGGCCCATACTTCAACAGCTTATCTGTGAGGATGGTGTCAGAGACAGTGCCAAAGGCCTTACTGAAGTCTAGGTAGACAATATCCACTGCTCTCCCCTCATCTATCAGACCAGTGATTTCATCACAGAAGTTTATCAAATTGGTCAAGCATGACTTCCCCTTGGTGAATTCATGCTGACTATTTCTGTTGATTTTCTTGTCATTCGTGTGTCTGGCAATGGTTTCCAGGATTAGCTGCTCCATCAGACTTTGCATATATCAATTACACACCTAAGTAAATGACATACATTCATAAGTCAATTACATACTTTGTGAAGTATGCAAATTTGTATTTAGCTGAAATCCTTCAAAATATAAGAGTCCTTATCATTGAAAATTTAAGATTTAATTCTAAAACCTAAGGTTGCAGATGTACTAGATAAATCCTTATCCTACAATATATTGAGACACAAATTTACATGACCTATCTCTCAGAAAAATATCAGTTAATAAATCATCTAGAGTAAAGTATGCAATTCAATCATATGTTGGCATAGAAACTAGGCTCAGCGTTCTCTCTAGCAGAAAGCAAGCAGTACAAAATCTTTAACACTTGCAAGCTATTACTCTTAACTGCCTTATATTCTGAAAACTGAGGTTTACTGTCTAGAGATACTTACAGGAAACTAAGCCAAATAAATCAAGATGACTATAATTCTTAACATTAATTTCTACTGGCCTCTTTCAAAAATAACTGTAAAACATTGAAATTGAGGGTTTGGCTTTGCTATGTATTTTACCTTTATTATTACTTCAATCCACATACTGAAATTCCCTGTTTAGTTTAAGGAATCCTTCAGAGTTGAGCTAATTTGATCATTAGTGGTAAAGTGGATGTTGCTGATGTTCAGGGTAATAATACATAGGAGACTATAGCAAACATATACAGCACTCTGTATGTTATGTGATTTTTTGCGGAGTGATTTCACTCACTCTGTTTTTATCCAGTTGCAGTAACTTAAATGTGACAATATGATCCAACTACTGCAGTGTAGATAGACTAAGCATAGAAAATACAGACATGCTGTCCCATTAAGTAAGTTAAACTTACATATGTAAATATCACCATTGCTATGGAGATCAAAACCCACATTTGTTATGATTCTGTAGTCAGCACAGGATAGTTAGATGAATCAAGTTAGATAAATTCACTCTTTACTTTGTAACAAAATTCTTCCAACTATCAGCAATGAGAATTATACAACAATAAAAAAGACAAGGATAGACAATATTTAGGGAAATTTGTAGAATTCATCTCATTAGTCCTAACTGGGTGCCTGGGATCTCCTGGAAGTTTCTTTATAGACAAAACTCATCCACCCATTTAAGATCTATCTATGTAGACTAGAATGCTAAAACTATGTTTATGCTCATAAATTGACCAAAAATATTTTCAAGGTGGAATACAATGTCTGAGAACAGCCACAGTTTGCTCCTAGATGAAGCAAGTTTATGATCCCTCAGACCTGGGAACTCAAGCCCCTGGCACCATCCTGGAGATAGTGCTCTCAGGGTCAGTAATTCCTGGGAAGCACATGGCGCAGAGACAACGGAGAAGCAGTTTTACCTATATAGATAGGTGCAGGCTGTTTTCTGTTGGTTTCTCTCAGTGCTAAAGTTTACACAAGGTTTAATTTACTGCTGTGGACACTTACTTACAAAGTTTATTGAAGTATACTTGTGTCTTTAATGTGACTTCAAATTCTATTATCTGTTTTTGATTGCTGCCAAACACGAAATTTAGAAAAAGATTTCATAGTTTCCTGATTGATATATGTTCTCAAATATATATTTTGATTATGTCCAGATTGAATATGCCTGAATTATTCTGATTGCAGTATCATAGGTCAAGTTCAAGGCTCTGTTATGTATGTGTAAGAACTGTAAAAATTTAAAGTGGAATAGAATAGATTACTTTTAATAATTTCACAAATCATCAATGTTATATGCTGGTGGTTTTACAAATTCTTCAACTGTTAAATACTCATTAGAATAATGTTGATTTTCAAGTCTGGGCTGGCACTTAAAGTGGATGATAGATGCTCTCTATTAACCCTTTCCTTCCCCAGAAGGAAGGAAAGGAGAAAAGGGAGAGAGACTTACAGGTTTGAAAAATAAAATTACTTTAATAAAACAATAATAAATAAAACAATGAAAAATGAAAAAGAGTATAATAATATTAATAC
>NW_009606702.1:8491-9228 GCF_000690535.1 Cariama cristata | reverse complement strand
CGTCGAGGTTCTCGTAGGTCACCTCCCCGTCCTCCTTGCAGAAATCCTCGCTGCTGCCGAACTCGGGCACGTTGTCGTACACGCTGACCCGGCTGCCCAGGGAGCTGCAGGAGCCCCGCCGGCGGCAACGGGCAAAGTCCCGCGGGGAGGACGATCCCTCCACGCTGCTGCTGCTGCCGCCCCTGCCGCCTCCCACCAGCCCGACGGGTGCCTTCCCTGATTTCCAGTGGGTCAGGGAGCTGCTGCCCAAGGGACACAAGCTCTCGATGGAGAGGGATTTGGGGAAGGTGCCTGGCTTGTGGTCCTGGGGGATGTAGACCAAGCAGTCCCCCCGGCGTGCCTGCCGGTGCTGGCCCTCTCCAGCCCCAGTCCCCGCTGGCTGTCACGGCCGTTTCATAGTCCTCCAGGTAGACCCCGCTGCATTTTGGGTCAGAGCTCACCTTGCTCCCACCTGAGCCTAGCAAGCGGTTAGTCCTGTACGATACCGAGAAGAAGTGTTTTTTGCCATGGAAAGAGGCAGATATCCCTCTTTTAGAGGAGCTGGCCTTGTTGGCTGCAAGGTCCCCATTACTCTTCAGGAAGCCCCATCCTGGCGTGGCTGTGATGCTGCCGTGTGAGGCCACCTTCTCATCTGGGCTGGCTTTCTCTTTGTCCTTCCTTCGGAGGGACTCAATCCTCTTCAGGAAGCTGCGAGACCGTCGCTTCTTCGGCTTCTCCTTTGAGCCCTCATCATTGCT
>NW_009606702.1:7535-8451 GCF_000690535.1 Cariama cristata | reverse complement strand
ATGGCAGTGGCAGAGATGGGGGAGGGGGGGTCAGGTGGTGCAGCCCCAGTGCCCAACGTGCCGCCCGTGCTGCCACTGCTGTGCAGGGACACGGCCTCCGGGTTGATGCTGAGGTCCGTGAGGACACTCTCGCGGCTGGACACCGGCCGCATGGTGCAGCTCAGGACCTCGGAGCCCTGGGAGAGGACGTCAACAGACCCCACCCGGGACCACCTCTTGCTGTCCCTCTGAAAAGCCCACCGGTCGCTGATGGCACACAGGTCTTCCTCCTCGGAGTCTTCATTCTGTGAATGGTTGAGAACAGGGAACGATCAATCAGTTGGAGTCGCGGAGGGTCAGCACGTGCCCCCACCCCACTTTCGTGGGACAAGCACTCCAGAGGAAGGCATGGCCACAGGCGGGGAAGAAAGTGACATGCACACCCCCTTAAACCAGCTCCAGTCCCTTCGGCGTCGGAGGGCTCCAGGCATCGTTTTGCCATGCCCAAGGGCCATACTGCACCAGGGAAGGGAAGGTGCTGCTTCCAGGCTACCTCTGGGTAGCTCACAGGCAGTCGGGACATCCCTGGGGAGCCTCCCCGCAAACCCCTGGCCACACATGGGGATGCTCAGTGAGGGAAGCAGGGCAGAATCCCTTCCCAAGCCAAAATCCGGACAGTCAGAACAAGCAGAGATACACCCAGTAATGATTTCCATATGCTAAACACCAAGCTGGCAGGCATTTTAAATGTATTATTAAGGGAAATATAAAAATTCTCTCATTAATATGCCAATATGAATTGCTGTTTGTGACACACGGGCTGGTTTCACCCGTCCCTCCGGGGCCAGGTTTCCTCCTGGAGATGATGTGCTGCCGGGGGTCTTGGAGCCCAGGCTCAGCGAAGCCCCCGGGGTGATGCTGCAGGTCGCAAGCCCAC
>NW_009606702.1:6964-7498 GCF_000690535.1 Cariama cristata | reverse complement strand
GCCCGCCGCTCCCCCCCCTCCCGCTGTCAGAGCCGCGGCAAGACGCAGGGGTCCAGGGCAAAGACAGGCACCCGCTAACACAGCCAGGGACCCCCGGGGCCGTGTCTGTCCTGGGACACAGCGAAACCACTGAAGAGCAGCGGTGGGTGCTGCTGTGTGCCCGGGGCTGTCCCGGAGCACACCGGTGTTACCGAACACCGGACTGCTGCTGTGCCAGCGAGCAGACGTTCCCCCGCACCCCTCAGCCCCTCGCCTGCCCTTGAACGCCCAGGACGTACCTGTTTACGCTGAAAGTGAACTTCCAGCTTCATGGAGGCGCAAGTGTTCAGGGTCATCAGCCTCCTGCGAGAAACCAAGAGAGGCTTTACCCCGGTCCTGGCCCCCGCTGGGACCGCAGCGCTTGCTTTTTCTTTTATTTTTTTTTTTCTTTTTCTGACTTAGAGCCCTTGTTGTGCGCTGTCACCTGTCACCCAGCAGCTGCGGCTCCGGGGATCAGAGGGACACGCAGAGCACGGCGCAGCTCCAAGCCTGCTC
>NW_009606702.1:6196-6430 GCF_000690535.1 Cariama cristata | reverse complement strand
AAGGCTTCACCCCCCTCGCAGAGCTCTGTGGGCATCTGCGCCCACCCACAGAACACACGAACCTTCGGCATCGCAGCCCAGGGGGGAAACCGCTCGAGTGGCACAAGCCCTTGGTTGTGCACCAGTAGGGATTTTGCAGGCGATGCCATCGGAGAGGCACTCGGCTCCCTTGGCGCAGGCACCGCGACGTCCCAGCCGTGCCCCCATGCCTGCAGCCACCCCAGCGCCCCGCGG
>NW_009606702.1:5391-6096 GCF_000690535.1 Cariama cristata | reverse complement strand
GCCAGGTGCCCTTGGGGCAGGGCTGGCCCCCAGCCCGGCCCTTCACCTTTCTCTAGCCTACAGCTTCAAGTCCTGCGTCTTTTTTCTTTATACAAGTGAATGAATCTCCAGTTAATTCACTTTAATTAGCACCTTCATGAGCACTACTACAAGCGCTTTTGTTCCAGCGAGCAAGTCTGCACTGCCAAAAGACAAACCACAGGGACATATGACCCAAAATTTGACTAAAACCCCTTTTTACAGTCTCACTGAAACCCCCCGACCAAGAGCGTGGTCCTGCAGTGCATCCTACGTGAAGTCTGGCAGAGGGAGTGAGATAAGAGCACACATATGCTAGGGGAGAAGAGAACATGTCCAGGGGATTCATGTTCTTGGAAGAGCTGCATTTTTCCAGTGTCCTTCTAGACCTTTTTGTTAGGCAAACGCTGCACGGGGCCACCTCAGGGACCCCAAAGACAGCTCAGGGGGCCGGGGACATTCCTGCCTGGCGTGGCCCGCCCAGCCGCACTGGTCCTGCGAGTGGGCAGGGATGACCTGCTCCATGTTATTAGAGCCAAACAAATCTCAGAAGCTCCTGCGGCCAGCCAGGCGACCGCAAAAGGACCCGAAAGCTCAGACTGGGTGGGACGGTCAGAGACCTCTTGTCACCTCCCATCCCACTGCCACCACCAGGGAAAACCAGGAGCTCCGTGGGCACTCGGGCAG
>NW_009606702.1:4980-5360 GCF_000690535.1 Cariama cristata | reverse complement strand
CGGGGGCCCCCCTCCCGCCTGCCACGCCAGCCTCTCTGTTGGGAAAATAAGTAACTAACAGACCCTTTCCCCATCCCTTCTCTGTTCTGTCGGGCAGCAGCGCGCGTGGGAGGGACAGCACTCATTTTTTGGCACAGAGTCAGCGCGGGGGCATGGGTGCGATGATGTGGCGCGAAAGCCAAGGCAGAGTTGAGTCACCCACAGCACCAGGCGACACAGCCCACCCGTACAGACAGACCGTCCCGACGGACAGACCATCCCGACGGACAGACGCTGGGGTGGGGGAGTCCCTCCTTTTGGGTGTTAGCTCTTGCTTACACTGGCAGTACTGGGAGAGTTCCCCCCCCCCGAAACCCACGCGGCCCCCCGCCAGCACACAC
>NW_009606702.1:1976-4885 GCF_000690535.1 Cariama cristata | reverse complement strand
CGGGGCCGATTAACGTCACATGAAGCCAGCGAGCACTTGTGAACGCAGAAATCCTCGGTCAGAGCAGCCGGCCAAGCGGTTGCTCCAGGGAAGAGGAGGGAACCCACCAGCCCAGGCTTCACCTGCACAAAGCAAATCCTGGTACAAACTGATAGCTCCTGAACCCCCACCATGAACACCCACAGCTCCTAACGACCCGCACAAAGCGCTAACGAGCAGCCCGCGACTTCCATGGAGCCCCTCGCACTGCACCGCTGCTCACAAATCCCCCACTGCCTGCTTTCTCTCTTCCACCGGCGGCACGTGCCTGATGACCGAGTGAAACTCTGTCCGTGGACACGATTTCACCCACAGGCACTTTGAGCTGAATCTGCTTTACGCCAACAACCAAGCAAGATCCCTTCACTCTGGCACAGAGACGTGGTTTCCAAACTGTTTTGTTCTCAGAGATGTTACGAAGCATCCTTGCAAAATAACGCAACATCAAATGCACGTTGGGCAGAGGCGCTCCCTCCCCGGGGACCACAGCCCACGAGGTGCCACCCAGGGCAGTTGGAGGTGGAAGGGGACAGCGTGGGCAGTGGGGACAGCAAAACTGGGTCTCTCTTTGCACTTTTGCTCAGTTTGATGGTTCACCTCTGACCAATCCATTTCCAATCAAGCTCTACAGGCTGGAGCTACCCAAGCTTGAAATTAAAACACAGCCCGAAAGCCACACAAAGAGAAGAATTATTCCTGGGAAATGCTTCCGTTCTCCAGGAGCTCTGTATGTTCAAAATAAAAACCGTTGTTGTTTCCCTGGCACCACCCAACAGCCAGCAACGCTGTCTGATTCAAAAGGCTAACGCATCCAGACTCCTCGTTGCAGAGGGACCGACAGCACCCGAGCGGGCTCTGAGCTACAGCCAGGGTGCAAGGCAGGCACCCCGCAGTGCCCACCGCCCCGTCGGCCCCCCGCAGCTGCCCTGAGCCCACCCCTGGGGCACAGCCACTGCCCGCAGGCATCGAGGGGTGCAAGGGAGCGTTACCTGCACAGGGATTTGAGGGAGTCCTGGTCCAGGAAGCTGTGGTCCTTCTTCACAGCGCCGATGTCAAGAGGGAACAACGAATCTGGGGAGGAAAGCGAGAGGAAAATCAGCGACCATTTCCAAGCCAGTTGCTCCATCAGGCACAAAGGCCAGCAGCGAGCAAAGGAGGAGGGAGATGCTGCAAGGGGCAAGAGGAGGAGGGATGCTGAGGATAGAGAGCTGGGGAAGTGGGAAAGCAGTGGAGGGGAAAGGTGTGGGAGGCTTCTGGGCCATGAGTACGAGTTGGAAGAAGTTGGGAAGGCTGGGGCATCAGAGGGACAGTCGAGAGGGAAGGGAGGCTGGGGCATCAGAGGGAAGCCGATCTCCGGTTCTCGAGCCGCCCTCCCGGCAGCGGTTCCTCCCAAGGGATCACTTTTTGCCCACAGCTCCAGGAGGCAGCCAGCAAAGAGCAAGAGCAAGACACAGCCGGGGCAGGCGCGGAAAGGCCGGGGATGCCCTCGTGTGTGGCGAGGAGCGCAGGCCAAGTGCAGAGGTGGGAGGGATGAGTCGGACAGAGAAGGGTGGAAACAAGCCCCACTGGGCTGGGAGCCAGAGGGCTTCCAACAGTCCAGACGCTGGGAGGGACTCACTGCCACACAACAGATACTCCTCACATTGTCTCCTCCTCAGACAGCTTCTTCTTCCAGGACAAACCACCCCATCACTGTGCCAGGGACCTCAGCACGCCCGCGACAGTTAAAGCCCCCGGGAAAGGCTCCTGCTGGGCTGCGATGCTGGGCTGCGGTGCTGAGCTGGCTGCAGCACTTGGAGAGATGAGCTGATTCAGAAATAAAGACCAGCCCTTGGCAGTGTGTTCACACACCCACGCAGGTACCCCTGCACAGCTCTGCTCCCAGCTGAGCACTTCTGGAGCCAGGGCTGTGCCTCCCCAGGGGTGCCGGCTGCACGCACTGCAGGGGGGGACAGGGACCCCCCTCGGCTTCTCCTCTCGGCACCTCACGGTGGTTTCTGGAGAGCGGCCACCTCCCTAACAGTGCCCAAGAGACATCTTGGTGTCCCATAAGGCAAGACATTACACATGCATCGATCACGCATCAAGGGCTCCCTTCTCCCACTGATCTCCCAGGGTCAAGAAAGCCTCCTGGCTCCCCTGGGAGAGCTAGGAGCTGCTAAGAAGTCTCCCAGGGGCAAGAAAGCCGTACTGGTATGGTGGGAGAGTGGATCTAGCATCTCATTCAATCCCCCCCACGCCTCAAAGGCCACAGGTCAGGACTCCACAGGCAGATACGCTCGCTGCCCTCAGAGCAGTAGCTGGGAGACCACTCAGGGGTGGCACATGCCCACGGCCTTTGGGCAGTGCTCTTTCCAGGTGAGCTAGGGGAGGGTGGCAAGGTGCCCAAGGGCCTCATCCAGTTCCCTGCTCTTCTCTGTGCACTCCAAGACAGCTCTGCTGGGATCAGGTCCGTGGGATCTGGAGCATTAACCACAAGTGTCTGTTAACGAAGCTATTGAGTGCAATTACCAAGGGGACGCTGAGCTGTGCCAGCTGGGGAGAAAAAACAGAATGAAACACTCGGAGGATGTGGAAAGTTTTGCTCAGAGAGGCTGGAAAAAAGGGTTGATTTATTCATAGACTCGAGCACCCAGCACCCGCTCCTCACCGCCCTGGGCCGTAAGCACCATTTGGGGCCGACACCTGGGCCGGGGTCTCCCCTGCAGGAACGGGGCCAGTCCTCGCACGTGGCCATGCTAGGAGCCTGCCCCCTAAAATAGAAACCAGAAGCAAACAGGCAGCCTGTAAAGCCATCACCTGGGGAGCAAGAGCATGGCTCCCGCACACGTGTTGCGGGGGGCAGTGGAAGTGCCCAGCCGAACAATAGC
>NW_009606702.1:0-1744 GCF_000690535.1 Cariama cristata | reverse complement strand
GCGAGCCTCCGGTCTGGCCCGGGCACAGCTCAGAAAGCACAGACCTTGCTGCCAAACGGCATCCCGGGGCCAGGCAGGAGCCTGCCGGACATGTCCGTGGGGAGGGAGGAAACGCTCGCTCTCCGCGTTACCTACGGTGGCTCCCGCCCGCTGAAAAAGTTCAGGAATGCAGAAAAGTTAACAGCATGGCTGGCTCTCTAGGCCATGGCCAAGTCCAAGGGCTTAAACATTTAACACTTGATCACAGAATTAGGAAACAATCCTCTCCGTCCGCTCCTCTCCCCAGAGCTCTGCGAGCTCTCCCTGCAGCCACCCTTGGTATTTGGTTGAGATACAGGACACGAGTCCCCCCCGAGCAGGGACTGGGGTCAGCAGGAGGAGGCAGCTCTCACCTTCGTAAAGCTGAGCATACTGAGGGAATCCTGCCGCCCGCAGCCACTCGCAAGCTTTCTTGGCTTCGACTTCTGAAAGAAAGCAAAGAACCAGCCTGAGCATCCCACCTGGCAACAGCGATGCTCCCGGGAGCCGCAGTCCGCTCCCCCCCCAGCTCCCAAGCCCGTGTTTCACGGGTACAAAGCAGGGGAAACAACCGGCTGCAGAAACGGGAGCCGGGCAGCTCGGGGTGTGCGGTGGGCAGCGATGCCCGCGTGGAAGGGGCTCTCTGCCCAAGGCAGCAGCAACTGCTCAGATTTGACCTCCCCGCTAGCACAAGGCAAAGAGGAGGAGGTAACAGGAATGAGAGGGCCACAAGACACAGTTTTAACCTCCCGATGAAACGTTTCATTTCTGAACCCACCAAACCAAATACAAGTACTTAGCCAGGCAAGAGCGGAAGATCTTTATTTTTAATAATTAGTTCAGCTCTTCAAAGCTTAGGGGCGGTCACTTTTGCAAACATCCTCCAGAAAAGCCTGCCAAAGAAATCGTTCCTTCTCCTTCCTCCTTCCCACCACCCCACCTCTTCATCCTGGCAGGCACCAAAACCCTGAAGGTTTTCTACACCCCCCGTGCCTGGCTGGTTCCCATCCCTCACATATGGCTCAGCTATCGCCTGGATGAGTCCATCCAACGGCCAGCACCGTTTTCTGGGAAATTTCTCAAATTTAGACAACTTGAGGGAAAAAAGCCCAAAGATCAGGCAGGCAAAGCAAGATGCTGCCTAGTGTCAGCAGTCGATGGGTCTGCTGAGATTTATACTTCTGAGGGTGACAAACATTTGACCTCAAGTGTAGAAAATGCAGTTTCAGGGTCTCACTCGTCCCTCTCAGAGGCACCACCCAACACAGACTGGGCTGAGGCCGGATCCACCCAGAGCCGACTGCAGTGAAACACCCCAATTTCATCACCATCCACCAACAGCCTCAACTGAGAACTCTGGCTGCATTTCCAATTACAAAGCTACAGCAGGGGGAGGAAAAAAAAATAAAAATGCCCAAAACAAGCAGTTCAGTTAAGGACAGGACCAAGGCAAAACCCAAATACTTCAGAAGTTTTGGGAAGAAGTCTTGGAATAAGCATCTGCATCTGGGTCCAAACCATGCAGCTGTCCTTAGCTGTGCTGTGAGCCCAGACAAAATCCTGGGGCTGACCCCTCCTGTCCTCGACAGGGCTCAAACCCAGTGGAGACCTCAACCCTGGAGCTCGACCGGGTCAGCCCGGTCCCCGCAGAGCCCCGCATCACCCCTGCACACCCAGCACCCCCGCAGGGGAAGGTGGATGCCCTGCGGCTGCGACTGTCCAGGCG
>NW_009606701.1:8060-19048 GCF_000690535.1 Cariama cristata | reverse complement strand
GTAGGGTTTTTTTAGAAAATTTGTAAGGTGTGCAGTATTGAACATGCTGGGAAGTTCCCTTTATAGGGAAGTTTTCTCCATTTTTCTCTTCTTTGTAAAAAAAGAAAATCACGAAGGCGGCTCACAATTTTGTCAGTAAAGAATTTATGCTCTGAGAAATCTAAACAATTTCTCAGAAAACAAGGGCTGAGTGCATACATGTGACCCTGCCTCACCTAATGTTTTATTTCCATAATTACACACAATTTTTCAAATAAAACAACATGGCCTGTGCCTTTATATGTCCTTAGATAAAAGCATAGTGACTACTGCTGTGTACTATGCTACTTATTACTGACAAATAGAATTCATCAGAGTTGTTTAAACAAAAAGAACACAGAGATCTGTTTTTACCTACCGCTTAAACAAAACAAAAAGGGTGAAAATTTGCAGCCTTTTGTCAGCCATCTAGGTGAAAATAATTTCACCATGTGACTGCTGATTAAATTATTAAAATAAATACCTTGGAGAAAAGATAACTTTATCATATAAAACGTTTAACTTAATAAAAATATTCTGGATTATTATGATAATGTAAAGTATATAAAAATACAGGATTTGGAGAAAAATTACAACATGTGGTATCTTGATTTCTATAAAATAGATATTATATTATCTTTTGTTTCACTTTGCTATGCCATAATGTTTGAGAACGTAATATACAACTTAACATTTTCACAACAAGTGAAATTTGTGGAGTTTTACATTTCTTCATTTGAGGTGAGGCCTGATACCTGTGTACTAGAAGTCTCATAGGGATCAGACAACAGCACAGAATTGCACTGCTGAGAACATCCTAGGGATAATTTAGACAGAACATACAGGCTGTACAAGTCAGAGATGTTTGGCGGGGCTGTCCATAATTCTTTTGTCATTATGTTCTGCAACCAGACCCACAGCATGCACATTTTGCCTGCAGCCCTGTTTATTAAACAAAGTTTCTGAAGGGATACTTAGAGCAGACGGTAACTATGATTCTCTAAATTTTCCATTCCAGGAACACTCTCAACTGCAGAGTTAAAGAGTTTTAATACCAGCCCAAGCCTTTCACTTCAGCATCCTTGGGTCTCTGCAAGGCCTGGTCTTTCTAACACTCTCTCCTTCCTTTTATCTGCTTCTAATGCTACAAAACTCTCCAACATGTCAGGATGGATATTACTACTCCTGCATTCCTCACCAGAAGAGCTAACGGTCCCCTTTCCCCATGCAGCTCCTGAAAGGATTCATCTTAAGACTCAGTCCCACCACTTCTTTTATCCACATGACCCTGCCAAAGACCGGAGCCTTCAAGGGTATCTGCCCACCTCTATGAAAGGATGAGACAGAAGGAAAAATGTCATGTTTAATATAACATTCAAACTTACTTTTCATAACTCCCTCTATGTTATTTTTGTTTTGAGACATTTGCAGTTGATATATGTGAAATATTTAAATCAAGATGTTTATGAAAACAAATACCAAAACAAGCTCTTTCCCAAACACAGGAATCAGTGCAAGAGGAATTTCTGCAAATAAACTTGCCATGTGGCCTCCTCACATTTCAACATCTGGAAAAAAACTCTTTTCCAAGCTCTTTTGAATTTCCTGATCTTTATTAAATATTCCCCTTCCCCCCCCTCACCAGTCCCTAAAAATTCTATTTGCTAAATTTTCCTTTTCTTTGGTCTGACAAACATTAGTCAAGGTGGATTAGAGATTACCTTTTTCCCTTCTTTTTTAAGAGACTTTCCTGCTGGCACTTGACTGATGCAATAATATTTTTGGTCATAAAGTTTTAAGTCTCATAAAATACTGTAGAAAAGAAACACCAACTTGCAAAAAGATGTATTTAACAAAAAAAAAAAAAGGGAAAGAAGGAACCCATTTGAAGGGCTAAATTGAGTGCTTTGGTACAACCCATATTTGGGTTGTAGCTGAGAAGCTACAAAGGTGGTGTCCATCAAACAAGAGCAGGCAGAATGAAGGGAAAAAAAAAAAGATCAATCTCGAATGTTAATGAAAACATATCTACTGCGATGAGAAAATACAGTAACTACCATTACTGCTTAACTATGGATTGAAGAAATTTCCTCATGCTCAGACTCTACTGAGGATTAAGGTGATAATGGGCATATCTGTTACATGAAGTCACTCCTGTAATGTACCATGCCAAAGTGCACAATGTCTTTCACTTTGATTTGCAGTTATTATCATTTAGTAGTAAATGGACCTTGGTAACCAGGTGGTTAATCTTTCCCTTTCATTACAGTCTCTGTGACGTCACAAGGAACGTTATCACAACTTAAAGACAACAAGGATTATGTGAGTGATAGTTATTTGAAGGGCCTTGAGAAACTTCTTCATCCTAAAAAAAACTCCAAAGGTTCCTAAAAGCTGCTACACCTATATATCCATCACTTAATATAGTAAAGTATGCCATACAGTACTTCTACGGAGACTTAGGTGAGTTATAAGTAACAGAAAAAAATTTAAGTTTGCTTTGGGTTTTGTGTTATTAAGGATGATTTTGTGTGTCAGTTCAAGAACTTTTCACTGTGTCTTAACAGCTGGCTAATCTGAAACTTCAGTTCTCACAGTTTACAGTTTTAAACTCTGTTAAAAATATACATACAGTGATTAGGATTCACTTAAATTTAGAATGTTTCAAACCATTCATTGTCATGTGGCAGTCATTTGAATTGGGTTCAATTTTGAGTTGACTTATGCTGTTTTACCCTGGAACAGTGTTACCGTCAATGGTGTTAGCTCTGGTCTTCAAGTTTGGAAATCAGTCACTTACACGATCACACACTGGAATGACTTGCAAAAGTATCCCGGTTTTCTGTATTGGTGATCTTCCTCATTATCACTGTTAGCCCTCAAAGCTACTGATCTGATATTGTTACAGGAAAACTAAACTGATTAAGAAAAGGCAAATCTTTCTATTAGTATAAGGGTAAACCCAAGGCAGTACACTCCGACTTTATGGCTAAGCATTGCTTTCCATTTTCCTGGTGAATATGAAGGATACCGAAAAGTAACTCAGCATTCCTAAGTCTACAGAATCAGACAAGTTCCCCTCAGAAGAAAAATAAAATAAATAGCTTGTGGAAGTCTAAAGCATTATTGTTAAGTTTGGTGATTTTTGGTACATGAGAAATTCCAGAGAACAGGGAAGAAAAGGGAAGGAGAGGAAGAAAGCAACCAAAAACGTTTTGGAACAGTAAACAAATGAAGACTGAACAAATAACAATTTGATGCAGGTTGACACAATCCCTCAGCAAAATCATGGAAAAGTTGGTAATAGATGCAAGTGGAAAATAATTAAAGATTAATAACGTTAGCCAACATAGCTTTACAGTTCCATTTCTTGGTCAGACTTGTCTTGTCTTGATGAGAACACAACGTGGAGAAGAAAAGTAACTATATGTTGGGCAAATTAGTGAGATACGTCATTGTAATTTCTACTAAACTTAAAAAAACCCACTAATTAATTTATTCCTGGGAGCAGGTTTGGGGAGGGTGAACCTAACAAAAAAACCAAAACCAAGTAACGAGTAATACATCATCCAGCATAAGCATTTACTCATTTATTTAAATTTGAGTCCTTCACTAACCTAGCTGAGCAACTCTTCTGCTGTCACACACTTCAGTTTTGACTAAATTCTTTCCCTTCCTTCTCAATCAACTTTGTCTAGTTACTGGGAGGTCTTTCAGTAGTGTCTCCGAGAGTGCAGATGCAGTCCATTTTCTTTTTTTAGGTCAGGAACTTCTCTTCCAAGTTTACTGCACTGAGATTGATCTATGACTGATGAAATGACTCTGAAATTTCAGTGATTTCTTTTATTTTGTTTAAAAGACATCACTCCACATCAAATATATGTCTAACAGCACTCCAGTGTCACCCAAATGGTTTCATAATTAGCCTGCTCTACCAGAATTAGCAAAATGTATTGTAGTTTTCAAGCCGCTTAAGAATCTGCTGTTGTCAGAAGTTAGGCTAACCTCTGACTATCTCCTTTTTGCTGGCCAATAGTGCTTATAAATTAAAATTGAAGCTGTACTTAACTGCTCTGATGAGACTTCGACTGCTCAGTTGTTCCATTCAGAGTTTCATTTTCTAAATTTGCTTTACTCTTTTCAGCACATTGTTTAAAGATTATTCAAGGAAGTTTGGTAGAAGGCAGTAGCTTCCTTCAATGTCTAAATTCAAGATAGCTACTGCTTATTATGAACTTCTCTGTGACACCATTACAACTTGCACATCCTAGACCCACTACAAAGTACAGGTCCACAACTCCTGTGCACTTACCACAGGGCGAGACTGTTCAAGAAAATATTATGTCCATTCCAGTATTCATTTAATAAACATGACATTAAAAAAATAAGGTCTTATCTCACAGCGAGAAATTTGACAAATTCCATGCATCTCATTAATCAGAAGACAGCATGTAATAACAGGGGGAAAAGTCCGATACCAGGTCGTTCTTTAACCAGAAAAACTAGGAAAAAATGAAAGCTGAGAGTTAAAGTGAGACAGGTTTCCATAGAAATGAAACATTTCTTTTCTTTTTGAACTAGCACTTGGGAAAATTAGGCATTGGAACCATTTTTCTAGTAATGAGGGGGAATCTTTACCATTTCAAGCCCATACAAAGGAAGAAAAGCCTGGCAGACTTTCACTCTGTTACACTCAGTCATCGCAACTTCTGCTTATCTGTTACATGTAAGGGAAGTCTAGCAATGACTTTACGCAATGCTACTCTCTATCAGGTTCAAGGTGGAACCTCGAGACCCAAGATTTACAGATGGCTCTAAAATACTGAGAGACATACAATTTGACAGCCAGACTAAGGTTGCAGGTAGGTACTGTTACAAGCCCCTTAACCAAAGTTCTGTCTATATGGGGAAGAAAAAGAAGAAAAAACACCAAATAAATGTTTCTTCTTTTTTTCTTTTCTTTTCTAAATGACTACAAATTGATTTGGGGCCCAGAACAGGATTATTATTGCTCTAATGCTGTTCAGTATGTGCAGAATTGATTTTAAACATTCCAAATGAACACTAGGATGGTAGGGGAGAGAGGAGGAGAAAAGAAACTTATTTTGTAAGTAAGTTTCTCTTGCTTTCAGGGTGATGAAACAATCTTCTGGATGACAGATATGTGCACATGTATCGTTATTCCCCTACAATAGTTCAGGCTTTTCAGTTGCTCCTGTTATCTTCACCCTTGTTCCTGATCCACATAAAATTATTTTAGAATACAAAAAAAACGCAAATCAAAATCATGCTCTTGATTTTTTACATCAGCAGTAGGAGTGACCCTTTCATAAAACTTTTTTTTGTAATCAGAATTTGATTATTCTTTACCATATAGTGAAACCAGCTATAGCAGCATTCTTCTAGTGCCACTATACCAGACCTAAAGTTCTGTCAAGATTTCCACTGCAAAAGCAATCGCTGGGGGTTTATATCTCAGGTCTCTTTCAGTCACATTGGGTTACAGTTGAAATAAAACTTGTCAGCCCGCATGCATGCTCGGTATTTTAAAAAAAAAAAAAAAATAACGGTGGGGAGGAAGGGGAAAGGAGGGGGTGTAAAATTAACTGGTCAAATATTTTCTGACTGTAGAATCCTGAAAAGCATTTTCAGGTAGCTGCAATTGAGTCATGACAAAACTCTAATGTTCAGAAGTTCTTTAAGTTCAGTACAGATGCATCTTCTGCGTTTAACAATCTAGCAAACATTAAACAGCAACAGGTCTGAAACAGAAATCTGGCTTCTAACATTCCTGACGTGCAGATGTGTGTGGCTCTATGGCTCAAATCTTGCAGCCAAAACCTGCCAGACCACCACAACTTTAACAGATCAAATCTGGAAGTAAGAATCCACGTGTCTGGAAACGTGGGAGAAACACAGATCTAAGCTCATTGCTAGGATAAATGTTTGTCTTTATACAGATGTGCAGCAGAACATCCTTATCATTAAATCTGTTATTCTATCACACAACAACTTTACCCTAATTCGGAATTCCTTTGATACTAGGAATTGTTCTATACGGAAACAATTAAGCTACTAGCTGGAGCAATTTAAGGCAGTCCTAAGACTAATCTTGGCAGCATCAAGGGCTACAAGACTGTTCTTGCTCAAAAGTACATTGAGTCTATCTGACATATTTGAAAAATCAGCCCACAGCCTGCTTTTATATGTACAAAGAATCTCAAGGAAAGTAAAGAGTTAATTATTTGTGTCCAAGTCAACATACTGATAACTGCATTTTATTAGTACTAATAGAGTATGATCATTTGTGGCCTGTGTAAATAGTTTTTTATCTGAAAGAAGAAACGTTAGATGGGACAAAAGCTGCCCTATAGGTTTCTGAATTTTTGGTTTCCCTGTATATAGCTTCTAGAAGTTGATAGGAACAGCATGGAATGGACCAGTAAAAAGACCATTGTAAAGAGCACCATATTTAATTACTTTTTTTTCCCCAGAGTTCTAAGTAGCTAAATTAGGAGAGCTTCCTGACAACAGGAAGATATTTTACCCATAAAAGTCAAAGTTTCTTGTACTTTACCCAGACAAAAGAGAGTTCAGCATGAGTCAAAATATAGTTTGGAATTAGTTAAGCCTTTTACTAAAATTGCCTAAATAATTAGATACCATCTACTGAGTAAATAATGGATTAAAATGACTGCTTGTCTCCATATTTTATGAAAGCAATTATGATAGATCCACCTCTATTAGTTTCCTCACTCTCACCCTTAATGCTCAAATATTTATTACGCCAGACCAAACTTTCAAGAGCATGGTTCCCTTCAGAATGCCTCAGAGGTTTAAAAGTAAGCTTGCTCTTTAGGAGAAGGTAGCAATAAGCAGCTCCAGCTGAGAATAGCAGTGTCGTTAATTCTCACAATGCTGCATAAAACCAGCCTCTCTGTGTTTGTGCTTAAATGGTCAGATGAACTCTTTGGCCTGCAAATGTCTTGGCATCTCAAGATACAAATGGGCTTTACTCCAAAAATAACATCTTTCTGTGTTTGGACACTAATGTCAGCGAAGCCAGGTTACCATCTCCTAAATAAATATATTGGTACTCCAAAGCTACCAAGAGAAAGAAAAGAAAAACATTTCAATCTTGAAGAGGGTGCTAGGCTCTAATTGTCATCCAGCTATTAAGTGATCTTGGTGCCAGATCTTATGGCATCCATATGTTTTCCCATCATCAAGACAGTACAGTAATGCCAAACTTCTTTATAAAAAGTGTTTTGAGAACTACTGATGAAAAAAGCAATATAAAACCAAAATGTTTATTATTATTATTTGAAAGCAAATACAGTCCCTTAAGATATATTTGTTCTGTGTTCAGAAATTTTAAATTCTTGCTGTCTACTGCCAAATCCACGGCACCTGTTTCTTGTTTTGTTTATTAAGGAGGAGTAGGTATAAGAGGATTTAAAATGAGACCTTTTCCACAGTAACTGACAGATACAATATAGTGCCTGATTTATACATACCTAAACTTCTGACGCTTCTAGATGCAGGAGACATAGGAGACTTGACACAAGAATGAACTACTTTAAAAAAACAGAAGGTGTTGGTCAGAAATCAGACTTCTTTGCTTTGGTTGCTGGAAGTCAGGTTCCCAGCACTCTTTCAGCTGAAGTCCTATTGCAGCACAACACACTCCCCAGAAACGTCAACACCGCACTGGAGTGCTGACATGTCTTCGCAACGGGCACCCAAAGAGGCAGCCAGCAATATACTTGTATGAGTTAAAGAATGAGTGGTTTTTAGAGGGAGGATTAACCCTCTTGGACCAATTATCAGCATCATCTTACACAAGAACTCCATTATACAGCCATCTGCCTCTCTTAGAGAGCTGCCAAAACCAACCACTGAATCTAGATTCCTAAATCAAGATGGGAGGGGCCTGGTTTTCAAATGTGTTCAAAACGTCTAAACCAAAGTTGTTTATTTGACAGTACTTCTTTATACATCTTGACTATCAGTGAAGGTTTCGGCAAGAAAAAGAATTGTTTCAAATGCATGCAACCAGCCGGCTTCTTTACCTTCACTGGTATACCACGGCTGTAGTTTAACAGAATTTGGTTTGGGAGCCTAGTTCCAACCACCTTTCCATTACAGTAAATTAGAAACAGTCACAATGAAGTCAAAAGTGCTATATAGATCTAAAGTGATTGTAAGATCAGAATCCAGACATTTTGTCCATTTCTATAAGATTAAAGAGGAAGAGGTGGACACAATTCCAGCACAAAAATTTAGAGAAAATGTGGAAGGAAATAAAGAAGCAACAAATAAACTGATGATTCCTGACTTCAGGAAATAAGACATAAGGACTGAATAGAATCTAAAAGCTGGGGTGAAGAAAAATGACAGCTCTGTTCTACAATACTGTGTGAAATGATCAGCGAAGTTGGCGTGGCTGGATTGTTTATACAGCAAATCTATTGTTCAATGCTAAGTTCAGTGCAATTCAGTCCCCAAAACAGAATACAATTCTATAATAACAACATATGCATTTCAATTAATTCATTCATTTCGCTTCCTGAACTATTGTTCATAGGAAAGTGAAGATGCTGATATTGCCCCAGTACATCTCCTTTGTTTCATGAAGTGTAAAAAGTGACTGAATTCTTCATAGATGATCCTTAGAATGCTCATGTCTTATAGGTGATGCTCATGTCTGCAAAACCTCCTAATTCTTTAAATTATGAGTACCTAAAATATATCAAAAAACATAGCCACTAATTCTAGATCTTCTTAAATCACATAAGCAGGAAAATAATCTTCATTCCAAAAGGTATTCCAAAAGGTATTTCTTTCATTTTCACAAGTATTTTCTTGCTAAGGGAAGAGACTACATTCTCACAGAATTTTCATTTAACTGCCTCCCCTCCTTAGTTTTCTTTTCCTACAGAGTACCTTCTCCTCACAGTTCAATAGTTATTAAAAGGAAGGAAAAATTGGGGCATTTAACAAAACAGTACTTAATGCTGCCCTCACAAAGCAAGGCCACATATATCATAACACGTGACAGAACTATGAAGTGACATAAAGAGCATTAAGATTCTGCCTGGAAACAATAAAATTACTATTCTATTTTGAGTCAGATCTTAAGGTTTCCATTACGCATTGAAACTTTTGTCAAAACAAGAATGTGTGTGGCCTTGTGAATATGGAAGGCTGCAAGTCTGCTCTTGGCAAAGTCTCTATGCATATGACTTACAGTGATATTACTCTGGCTGTCCCACATCCCAGGACAGTACCCTAACTAACAGGTTGTAAAGTATGAGTCAGTCTCTCCTTACAAAATACATTTCAAAAGGAACTAAGCTGAAATGGAAACATCTCCATAAGATTTTCTCTGCTGTAAATACCTAGACCAGATCTTAGCACTTCACACAGAAGATGAAAAAACATCTATAATTCTTTACATACAAAAAAAAAAACCCCACATGTTAAAATTGTACCACACTCAAAATGTTCCAGAGGTTTAGGTATTCACTTGGGATTGGTAAAACATTAACAGTTTGAAAGGGAAGAACACACAAGGTGTGATGTCCTCCAGGATCAGTGATATACCACCTAACCTGAAACACAACATCTTGCTTATGCACAAAGGCTTCAGTGAATTAAGCAGCAGTTTATTTTTTAGTTATTTTAAAGCAAAGTCTTCAGCAGTGCATCAGTCAAGCCTTATGTGTATGTTTCTGTCTTGGAAGGAGGAAAGAGGACAAGAAAAGAATAAGCAAGCATAGAGGTAAGAATCAGGCAACAGAATATTTCTACCTGCAGTTTTGTACTTATGCCATTTTTCAAGGGTTAATCTTAGCAGCTAGTAGACTGCCTTATTTGTATGGTCTAAATAACTCTCTAGCTACCTCATTAATTGTAGTCAATTGATTGTGACAGCAAAAATGTTGGACCAGAAACTGCATCTGTAAAATGGGTAATCATATAAACAATTTTAGGGGAAACTGTCAAAAAATGCCCTTATAATTGCTGCAGGCACTTATTTTTAATTTTTTCTAACATTCTCTCTCTGTGAATCCCTTATCTCTATAAAGACAGTGACTATCCATGGCTGTTGCATCTTCAGCTTTCTCCAAAAGACACCCCAAACCTTTCAAAATCAGGTCATAATTAAATGTCATTCTGGCCAAGGCCAGGTGATCCATGTCAGGGTGATATAAGAGCGAAGAGCCTCCATACCAACTTCCAAACTCCACCTAACGGGCTTTCTTAGTGGGCGATTCTTTTGTGTGCTGCTAAGACTGCACAGTCCCCAGAATAACTTGGGCTGAACAGATGGCTGTGGTCTTACCCTACTGCCACATGGACCTGTGAAGCAGGCCCAGCAGACCAAGATAATTTTCTTGCGTCATTCTCCTGCACAAAAGGCATAAAAGACATCTCATCTCCTTAAGAGCAAGAGCTTCCATAAGAGTTTTGCACAGGCACACACTCTCCACACACACAATTAAGGCTGAAGGAATAATACCTAGGCTGCTACTACTTCTTCTCACCTTTTCTAACAAAATATCTAAGTTGACATTTTCTAGGCAAAGTTATAGTACTTATGGCCTTTGGACCACAGGCACAACCCCTCACACCAGTTAAACTAACTATTTCACAGTCCCGCTTCCAGTACAGAAGATAGGCAATACATTTGATAGGTGGTGTTTTGTACCTCACAGACATGACTCTCGCATGACTGCAGACGGAACTACAGCTCTCCCTACTACTTGCTTGTGTATATGCCCCTTCTCTTAGGAATACTTTTGATTCCATTAAACTTGAAGGAATTTAGCAAGTCTTTGAACTCTTCCCACTGCTTTTCCACCCGTTCAGCAAAACAGAAAAAAAAACAAACTCTGCACTTCCCAAGATATAAATGGATTCATAAGAAAGAAAACTGTTGACTTGATGTGGTAAAAGTGCTCAGA
>NW_009606701.1:6240-8025 GCF_000690535.1 Cariama cristata | reverse complement strand
TCTTTCCTAAGCTTTCTCATAGAGAGTCTGCCCAACACATAACCATTCTTCAGAAAAAATTGGTGTGTTTTCATTTAAAATGTTACCTTATGGTTTTTGGCAACTTCCTTAGCTTCTGAGTTGCAAACATATCACTTCTTTCACAGCAGAAGCTTCTCAGAGCTGGTTTTCGATGACTTCTTTGTGAGAAATCAACAGCACACCATGTTGCCGTAAATCTGGGACTAGAGCTTTGAGTCCATCTAAAATTACAAATAAAACAGAATTAGAGGATACAGCAATAATAAAATCCATAGATATGATTATCACATGTTTCCAGTTTGTACGACAGACAGAAGAGGATATAGAACACAGCATGAATACAGAGTATGGTTGTGGCTGTCTATCCCATAACTGTGTTCTCTTCCCATGCTAACGCCTTACTTATATCCACAGAAATGAAAGGCTGAGTCTGTGTTCCATATGGCTTAAAGTCTCCATATTTAAGGATGTAGACTAGTTATGGCACAACCTACTATTGCATTTCAACTGAGGAAAAACAATACTATTGTTGTAGAAGAAAGACCATCTTGGTCCCGTAACCTGAAAATATGCATTCCAAAGCTTGTAGGACACTTGAAGAGATGGGGAGGAGAACAGATGGAACAGTGTAAATGGAAATATGCTGCTGCTGCTTTCTGTATGAAAAGCTGGAATATCAGCCACAGTACCTCATGAATGTTTCTCCTACTGAAAAGACTTTTTTGCTGTTGTTGGGTTTGGGTTGGGTTTTGGGGCAGGTTGGAGGGGGGTTGTTAGTTTGCTTTTTGTTTGGTTGTGTTTTGTTTTTTTTTCAGAAAAGCAGTTTTCTTACAGTTGTTTCATATTCTGTTTTCTAGGCAATAATCTCATAAGAACATGATGATTACCTGGTTAAAACAGTGTACTCAGCCATCGGCAAACACAGATCACTACCAAAAAAGTCCTAGTGCATGTTCTAATATTATTAATGGCACCAACATACATCAGAGTTCCCATTTCTTCAATGATTAGAGGTAGACCTGAACTGTGGATATTGAGGTTTTTGTTGTCTGAATAGAAATACAGATTTTTTCCTAACCAACGTAGAATAAAATGAAAACTAAAGAGATGAAGTGTTGAAATCTATAGAGCAGTAATTCTAGCTTTAGTCAGTGACTTGTGAATAGGAATCACAGCAGTTATTGGGAGCAAAGCCATATTTTGTGATTCAAATGTTTTTCAATTATGTTGTAGCTATGTTGTCTCCTGTAGAAAGGGAAGTGCTAGCACATGGAAGAGTCACAATTCTTCAGACAGCGGCCTTATAAATCAGAATGGCTTTTGAAGTGCTGTATTAAAGCATGTAAAAATAACATTTGTGTGAAAACAAGAACACATGCTTATTAAAGGGGAAACACTAGCACAGAAAGAAAAAAACCAAAATCATGGGGAAAAAACAATCACTAAAACTTTTTGCATTGGTCTAAAGCTTTAATTGAGAAACTGGAGTAGATTTTATTAATTTATTTGCCATAATAATTTGATTCTTGTACCTGTTCCCTTTCTAAGCTCTAAATGGAAACAAAGGACCCAAAATAGAAGAATATTCCCACCCCATTTAAGAGCATTCCTATTCAGTTTTGAAATATGAAGTAATTTGTAAAGCTAACAGAAATGATGGCTAATGCTAAATACCTAAGAGCTTGGTGCCTAAGGGAACTGTCCACCTCTAATTGTTACCAAAACACATTCCTCTATGGGTAAGAGCATGGGAACCAGCAGGAA
>NW_009606701.1:3651-6219 GCF_000690535.1 Cariama cristata | reverse complement strand
AAGGGACAAAAGAAATATATATTTAAAACAAAAATAAAAAAAAAAAAAAAAAAAACCCAAACCAAACAACACACCTCACACAAAACTACTCTGTTTTATATGTCATATGGCTTAGACTGTAAAAAAGGTTGCTTGGAAATAAATCTTGTGGCTTGCATTTGCAACAGGTAGAATCTCTAGAGCAGACATTGGGTGATGTTTTTAAAAGTAGCTAAAAATCAGGTTTCAAAGATGCTATGGATAGACCCTAATGCCTAATGATACCAATAGATGTCTTGAAAGAGTTCAAAAATACTGAAGTTAGATACCTATGGCCAGGAGTATGAAAAATAGGACTTCTGAAAAGCCTGGTTTTTTTCTTCAGGTGACTACATATTGTGAAAATCCGGCCCCTAATTACTAAGAAACTCCAGGTCCATTTAGAAACAAATGGAGCGTGATTCTTAGGAAGCTAAGTAGGCTTCTCATTCATTTTTTAAACCAAGACTTGAACTATAAAGTTATTCATACTCTTCCAAACCTGTACACATTTATGCATTATTTCTTCTGTGGTGCTTCTACAGTACGAGCATTCTGAAGTACGAGCAGTCTTTCATACGTAAACATTTAAAATTTCATACCATATTAAACAACTTAAAATCTGCACTTAAACATTATAGTATGTGCAACATTCATTTTTAAGCTCAATTTAAAAAACAAAAACAAAACCCATAACATCTTCAAGTAAGTGCTCTTTAGCCCTTTTTACTACAGGTTCATGTATAAATCTAGAACAGTTATGTTCACTGGTATAGACTAATTTTGCACCTATAGCTGTGTAACACCATATTTTGTGGACTAACTTGTAGTACTAATAAAGTGCAATAAACTGTTCCTTTCTGATACCGACAATCCCAACCATTATTTAGTTGAAATCTTAGTACATGTTGACATTTATCTTCCATAGCTCAGCTTTTTAAAAGTGGATGATAAACATATAAAAATATAACTTATATTTTACACGGCTCAAAATGGGAGAGGGAGGGAAGGAGAGGGAGGCAATAGCACATAAATTGTTCTACCTCTGGATAATTACTTTGAAAACACTGTGATCCTGAATGTGTAAGTTGTCCTCCTGATACTCAACAATTTGGTTTACAGGAGGACAGCAAATAGGCAACATACCTCCCTCTGTAAATTCACCGTATCACTGGGACTCTTAGCTTGCTAATGTCTCGGAAAGGTCATTCTTGGCTACGTTGCTACCATGAGGCTACACATCATAGTGTTACGCTTTTTAATGCAATTTCTGGCGACAGGACTCCAGGAGATCAATAGTGCTGTTTCCTAGGCTCTAAAACTGCTTTTAGTGATATACTGTATCACCAATGTCCAATAAAACAAAATACTGATGTGTCATCTCTTCCACATAAGATTTGTCACTATGTTTTCCTTTTACCATGTTGAGAAAAAAACTTTATGAATGGAAAACATGCATTGTAAGTAATTCAACCCATCAATCTCAAAGCAGATGATGAACATGAAGGTGACTAATTCCATGTGAAACTTACATCCCTTACATTAAAAACTTAAAACACTGACAGGCAGGGGCGTAACACAAATGATACATCCCACTGCACATCATATTAGTCCCGCCATCAATGCAAGTCAATTCTGACTGGGTGGAGATCATGGGCCATATTGTCAAGTGTACGCAAGTATGAGAAATAAAACAAAAATCCCTAATAATACCAAAAAAAAAAAGGCATAAGTTGCATTGGCTTATAATTCAGACTCATTTCTGCGTTTGCACCACAGCATAGAAATATAATATTTTTTAAATATTAACTTTAGGAAGCTCAAAACATCACAGGATGTATTTCATTTCTAAAAAACCACAAATGTTCTTCCTATGTAGTCATACATTCCAAAACAATTTTAGTAGAATTTAATTGAGAGAATGTAAAACTTGTATGACGTGAAAATATTTTTGGAACATAAAGCTCACTGCAGAATTTAACTAGCCAGCCCAAGAGTCTGACAAACAGGTATGCTTTTGAAAAGTAATGATGAGAAGCATGGAAAACTGTCAATTTCTACCATCCCTGTTCTGTCTGCGGTCCTATTCTGCAAAAAGGTGGGAGTGGCAAGCAAACATGATGACACTTTACATGACAGCACTTGAATCCAGTGAAGTCCATCATTCAGAACCCTTGCACAACCTGCTTTCTCTTTATGAGTATTTATCCAACAGTAGATGACTAGTTTTTAACAACAATGTGGTAAGAACATACTCAACTTTTTCTAATGAGGATGCACTGTGTTAATATAGGACAGCTGCCACAGGGAACTAAAAAAACTTTGAAGTTGACATTTGTCTTGGCAATCTTTCAGTGTGGCTTATTTTGATTATCTCAAAATCACTTTGGGAAAGGTTCTTAGGTAACCAAAAGAATCCCAACATGAAAATGAGCATCCCTGCAGAAGCATAAATGGGTATAATTGAATCATTTCACGTTCACAGGGTAGATGAGGTCCATCTTTCTTTCATTGTTTTCATAAGACCCTAGTTTTGCTTGGATAAATTAC
>NW_009606701.1:0-3620 GCF_000690535.1 Cariama cristata | reverse complement strand
GGAAAGAGGGGAAAAGAATACCACACTGAAAGACGAAAAAAGTAACTCCAATATCCTAACCATAGCCCATAGCTGTTAGAGGACCTCACTCACTCACAGAAGCTGAGACACACACACTATCTTGGAAAAGTCTGCACCAGTTTGCTTTGTTTCTACTAAAAATGATTTTTCATTCCTACAGCACGTTCCTGCCTTTCCATTCCCTAGAGAAAAATTGTTCTGCAGAGACTGAAAAAATAAGGAATGTTGCCTCAAGTTTTTGGAAAAGGGGAAGTTACTTCCTCCCTGCTTATATAATAAGTTACACACTTTGCCTTAATCTTTAACAAAAACTAAGGATTGAGTTTTTCCACAGTGGTAAACCCTGGCTTAGTTCTGCTCCCACTGGAGATTTTTATTTCATTGTATTTACACAAAGCTCAGTATAAATAAATACCTTTAAAATCCCACTCCCTGATTAGTATAGACATGAAAAGAAATGTGGAAAATGGAAGTAATCTATGGAAGCAATACATGTGAATCAATAATGCCAACCAATATTTATGGATCTCATTATCTCAACATGTGCTTTTTAGGATCATTTTAAATTACTATTAAAAATAGCCATAGGTACATTTAAAATTAATATTTTAGAGTTCAAATGGTCTGCATTTGCCAGTGCAGATATGCATTTGTTATATAGCTCTATTAACTAAAGGAACAAAAGATATTGCAGAATATAATAGTGTTCTGCAGAAGAAGAGATTTCTACAGGAAAATGATTCAATTATTCTAAATCAATTATAACAGGAACAGTTACATAGTTTTATATCAATCTCCTTATGCGTTCCTAATTCTTTTGTCTATTGCCTGTGGATAGTTTAATAGGAATTAACATAAAAAATTATATCCCACTGGGAACAAGATTCAAATAGTTTGCACCATTTTTCTTACTCTAAATGCTCTTTGTGACAGATGTGTGTGGGACAAGTCAAACCCACCACTTTGTGAAAGCGATGGCAGTCAGTAATAAGCTTGAAACACAGTTTCAGGCTCCTCTGTATGGGACAGTGGGATTGGCGATGTACATCATCACTATGTGGGAGCAACCTGCACTAAGTGCAGTACCGGAGCTTTGTGGCCAGCTCTACATTTCACAGTCATTATTTGACCAAGTGCCTTCAAAAAGGATAGCAAAGCCCTTTCCAAAAGGAAAGCAGACAGTTCAACCCTGTCAGCAAAAGCAATAAAGGCATTTTTCTTAAGCGGAACAGATGGACACCATATGATAAAGATGGGTAAGAGACACCTCAGGCATTAGAGAACTTCTGCTTCTGAAGCCAACTTTGCAGGCTCCTGCCAGACTTACCAGTCACAGGGACATAACATGTTAATACAAAGTCCTGTACTCAGAGAAATGAAGAAATCCTACTGTATCCGATAAGCACCTGCTAACAGACCAGCCCCTTGTTCCAGTCCTTGAAGAGCACAACAGTGAGCATTTCACTCTTTTTTTTGATCAGAAGGGAATGTCTCCATACCTCTCCCAGACTCTCCTCTCCTTCTCTGGAAGCATCAAAGGAGTTACAAAATTAATTACAGAGATGGTTGCTTCCTGGCTGAGAAAATACTGAGGTCCGGCTCTACCTACCAGCCACATATGGCATGTGGGATGGGGAAAAGAAAAACAAGGGCAAAAAAGTTTCATACAGTAACAGCTCATCCACTTCAATTTCTCTGAAGAGATCAGATTTTAGTCCTGTTGGTCCTTCTGTCTGTCTCAAGGGGTGAAAAAGAAGCCTTGATATATCTCTGGCAGACCTCATGATGAAAAGGCTCTGTCAAATCCCTCTCAAATTCAGGGCATTCCCAGCAGGCTGTACAGTAGCAATTGCAAATAGTTAAGAAAAGAAATAGGAAAAAGAAAGAGGAAAAGGAAGATGAAGGAAAGGAAGTGCTGAGAAGACAAAGGAGCAGAAGGAAACAAAGATAATACTACTTGTTTCCATGCTATGCTGGAAAATCTCAATCTTACTCTACTGTCCCAAAGTTAGAACAAAAAAAGACATACATATGTTGCATCATTAACATAACCAGTAACACTGGAAAAAAGTTTGTGAGGAGGGAGAGGACTGGAGATCAATATGTCTCAGGCAAGCTGAGTCAATGCAAAAATAATAGAAGCAATTAGTTGCCTCTAACAGAGTGTTTCAAGCGATCTCATTTGCCTTCTAAAGGGACAGTTAATGCTTCAAATCTAGCATCTCCAATGGCATCAACAGGGTTGTAATGAGAAAGACAGGCTTTGAATGGCGATTACGGGTAAAAGGAGACTGGTATTTCTAATAGCAGTAGAACCTTGATATTCTACAGCTTGCAGATACAGGTGCCCTGGTGAGCTGAACACTGAGCCATTGCCACATGTACTGCTGTTTGCTGGCAGTTATGACCACTTCTAGTACACACACTTTCAGTCTATTTCTTTTAATTTATGCTACAACACTCCTTCTCAGTAAAACAAACTTAACTTCTTTTGCAACCACACTGACAGAATATAAACTTTCATGAATCTAAAAAACACCATGCTGGTGTTCATATTAATGAAGTTATGAAATATTTCATTAGCACATCTTGGAGTATAAATAATTTCTCACAGAATTTCACTTGGCAGCCTCCTCCTCCCATGTGGCCCATCAAGATAGTACATTATCTTTTAACTTCTAGAAAACATGACTTGCAAGGGATGATTGAAAAACCAGAGATGTTTATTGAAAAGGAGAGGGTGAAGGGGCTTTGCGATGATAACCTACGCAAAAGGGCTGTTAAACAGAAGGGAATATGCTACTTTCCATGTGTTTTGTTTATAAAACAGTAAGTAAAAGGATTATACATAAGGCAAAGATTTCTAGACACAGGGACAGAACAGTACATTGCTTCAGAAGTTCATGGAGTCTCCATCACAGCTCATCTTTAAAGATAGGTTAGATAAACAACTGGAGCAGTACACAGATCAATGGGCACCTCCTTGGACTGTGTTATTTCCTAAGGTCCCATCTTTGCATCAATGTTCCTGTAAAATTCATACAGCTTTATCAGATATGGCAAGAAGTAACCCTAATCAATTTATATTTAACGGATTACATAGCACAAGGAACTTAGAAATACAAAAAGCACAGAAACACAGCCTTGTAAAACAAAAGATATAGAACCTCTCTGTGCAAGCAAAAGGTTCAGGGGCTGCATTTCTATGTACAGAAATGCGTTCTTCAATGTGAAAGATTGTAACCTTGTTCTCCCCTTCTAGGCCATTACTGAAACAGGAATTCCAGTCACTTCTTTTTCAGGCCTGTCGTACCTCACATGTGTATCACACATTCATCACCAGCTTCTACATTTGCTTATCATGGCCTCATTCAGGCAGCAGACAAAGGATCTTTAGTGTTACTCTACTAATATCCAAAACATGACACTGCATGGGATGGTGATAGTAAGGCTCATTTTTTTAAAAGTATTTGTTGTAGTCTTTATGAGAACAAAACTATTAGTTATGTGTGCATAATCACAGTCCTTATTTTCCTTTTAAACCAGTCTAGGTTTGCATTCCTTGCATTCCTTGTCCTAAAAAACCTTATTTGACAAGG
>NW_009606700.1:43814-46782 GCF_000690535.1 Cariama cristata | reverse complement strand
CGGATTGGAAAGTCTCATCTGAGAGCAGCCCTTGGCCGAAGGGAGGTGGGAAGAGCCCAGGAGCACCCTGTCCGCTCTTCTGCAGGAGGGATGGGTGTTGCACCGCTCTCTCTTTCATTTGTCGCATGAAGCAAATCCCTTCCAACAAGGGGATGCTGCTCCTTTTTCCTCTGCGCCAGGGCTGCTGGCGCTGCCCGTGCTGGCGTCAGGCGGGGTGACGGCTGCTCCCCCAGCCCTGGCATGGCCCTGCAGGGTCAATCACCCCGTACCGCTGGGGCTGCCCGTGCCCACCTCCCCGGGCATCCACACCACGCGGGGTGGAAACATGAACAGCATCTCTGGTGACCGAGATCTTCCCCTCGCTATGCTGAAAGGCATGGGAAAGGTCCCAGAAACAGCTCAGCAGCTTCATCACAGCATCTTAATGGAGGAAGAGGGAGGGGAGGAACTGGAGACCAAGTGGTGGGGAGAAGAAATAAAATCAAATTATTCTCTCTGGTCCAAAATACTGACTTCTGACAAAACTAGGCACAGGCAAGAGGGCAGGTACTTCAGTGCTGAAGGGCCTCCATGCCTCTTCCCGGGGCTGTGACCGTGCCCAAAGCTCTGCTCCCCTCCTGGGCTGGATGCTTCATATCCCTGAAGCACCATGGGGGGGACGGACCCCACCGCACGGGGTGACCTGCCTACGGACACCCCACGGTCCCACGCTGTCACCCGTGGGTGCTGCGAATGCCCAGCTACCTCTCCAGCCTGGCAGGGTTCCCACGGGCGTCCCCAGTGCCTTCGGCGAGGTCGGAGGCTTGGGAGAGGAGTTCAAGTAGAAGTTAATTAGGACGGGAAGAGAGCAAGAGAGAGCAACCAGGGAACTTTAATCTCATTAAATACACCTCGAGGCTTAAAGTCACCCTATCTGCTTGTTAGTGGTTTTGCCAAGAGGAGTCTTTTTCTCGCCTTTAGCCTTGCTCCAGTCTCCCTGTACCAGGCACAGGCTTCACAGGGGCTTGTCCTTCTCTGCTCCAGGCAGGTCAGAAACCTCTCTGTTCCCTCCTAGGTGCTAGATTTGAAAAGGAAAATTAAAAAAAAAAGCAGATGTCATGAGCATTGATCTATTGAAACCAGCTTATTTTGGGGGAACCGCATCAGCTCCGACGAATAGGCTGTCTGATGAGGATCTCCAGCAGCAGCGGCAGGCGGTGGGTCTTCTGTAGCCATTTGTTGTCCAGAGTAGATGAATTTCTGTCTCTCAACGATTTTTAATTCTAGAAAAAGAGTTTCCCAAGGTTTCGTAGTTAAAGGTAAGGAAACCCAAGGCCTTGCTACTGTAGTACTATAGGATCTTTGTTTTCTGGCCAGCGCTGGTTAAAAACAAACAAATGCTGCAAGCTCTGAAGTCAGCTCAGCAAATTGGCTTAGTCCTCATAGGCACTGGCTAATACAAAAAGCAAGAAGTTCAGGTTTCTGCACTGAAAAAAGACAGTTTCATCTGTTTGAAAGCCAGCAGCATCAGCTTTCCAGGTCTATCACAACTCCCCATAAATTTAAAAAGCTCAGTTGTGTTTCACGAAGCGTCTAAAGCAGCCGAGATTTCACATGGGACACCCAGAAGAGAAGTTTAGCAGCGCATGTTTCATGGTGATTGGCAAATTATCAGGTCATTGCTCCAACTTCCACAAACATCATCAGCCAACAGCAATAAAAATACAGGTTTTGGTCTCAGGAGCCTTCAAACTATTTTCCAGAGTTCGACTTCATGACAAGATGCTCACTATGACACTACAGAAGCACTAAGCTGCTTAATTAGGATAACACAAATGCAGTTTAGTCTTCAAGTCAATCAGAACAATAAATATAGAACGACGAGATTTTTGCAAGAATTGCTCAAACTTTTTGCTTGCCTTGTGTTTTAAATGCAATTTTTCTATTTTGTCAGTAAGTAACCCTGAAGACTCACATTTCTTCTTCAGCAGAGTGGCATCGCTATAGATCGCCGCTCTTCAACTTGCTTGGGATTTGTCTTATTCAACGACCTCAACACTAGGAAAAAAACTCCAGCATACACATTTCTTTCAGCTCCCCATCTGACAGGGGAGCCAGCATACGTACTGGGTGGATATCTCCAACCTCAACATTTCCCTGACATTGATATCAAGAAAAAAACTCCAGGGGTTTCGTTAATAGAGAGGAACTTCAAACATCCTTTATTCCCGGATTTAAGCAGGCTGTAATCCTATAGGGTTGATTTTTCTCTCGCTGGCAAGAACAGATACCTCCAAGTTGTTTCCCAAAACACTCACAACTGCTACTGATGCTTGCTTTTCTTCTTATCTTGCTTAAAAAACTTCAAGTTCCTCCAAATAACCAGGTGCCAGGCGCTCCCACTCATTTCTTCCCCAGCTTTTGGGAGGCTGCTGCCCGTGCTGGAGGCGATGGGGCCCAAGCCTGTCCCATGTCCCCTGATCCTGGGAGGACCGGGGCTCACCCTGCCCTGCCCATCTGCACCCACCCAGCCAGCGATGGGCCGTGTTTTGCCCCAAAAAGCACAGCTCGGTGCAGCCCATCTACCAAAGGAGCCTTCAGATGCAGAGCATCCTCCTTTCCCCGCTCAGCCGTTTGTACCTGTTTCTCTGGCTCCTGCACTCCTGGCCTTAAGCTGGGCTCTGCCCTGCTGCCCGCGCTGCCTTGCTCTCCTGGGGCCGAGCAGCATCACCAAGGGGATAAGGGATTGCGGTTAGGTTGCAATTCCCTGCTCGTGTGGGCTGGCAGAAAATTACCGCTCAGCCAGAGAGGAAAATAACATCTTATTTACTGTCTCTCCTGGGACTTGTCTGAGGTCTGAACAAGTGCTGGCTCACAGACTGCGGAGAGGTGCTGAAATGCAAAACCCAGCTGCGAGCATCATCAAGCACTCCTCACCCCAGCTGTGCCAGAGCCCTGCACCGGTACCTGTACCACCGACACCGGCATC
>NW_009606700.1:43567-43798 GCF_000690535.1 Cariama cristata | reverse complement strand
CCCTCCTGACTATCCCCAAGGACAGGCTGGCAGAGGACGGGGACCTCCTGTCTCTGGCCACTGCAGGCAGACGAAGGCCGTTTGCTGCGAGCAGTGGGTGACCGTCCCTCCGCAGGCAGCAGGAGTGGGGCTGCCTTAGCAAACACACTCGGGGCGTTAGGGTTTGCTGACCAGGGCAGACAAAGTCCCTCCGCACGCTTCTGCCCCACAGCGCGGCCGAAAGAGCCAGGA
>NW_009606700.1:42908-43521 GCF_000690535.1 Cariama cristata | reverse complement strand
CATCTGGTTTGCTTGGCACCTATGCTGCAGCAAATATAGCAGAGCATCTTGCTCATGGGCACAGTGCCACCACGACAGATGGGTACGAGCATAGGCAGCCAAGAGACCTTGTATCAGCATCAAGTGTGTTTGCTAAGGGCAGGATTCGCAGCCAGAAATGTCAAAATGGCTGAGTTTCCATGCCTCTAGATACCAGGGAGGCGAGACTGTGCTGAACCAGCTCTGGGCAGGATTAACTCTGAAATGGGGGAGGAAAAAGCTAATTTCTGCGGCTACGGAGCATAAGTTTCTGGTCGCGTGGAGCCAGATTAGCTTCTGGCTAGGGGATGTTCCTGCCGCCTCATCCCGCTTCCAGGCGAGGAGAGAGCCCACAGATAGTCCTGGAGCTGGCGAGACACCAGCAAGACGAGAAACCCGTAATCCGACAGCCAGGAGGGACACGAGCAACAAATTTATCTTTGCAAAATAGGTTAAGAGACCTGCTCTCAATTAACCTCAGGTCAGCTCGACACGCACGGGGAGGTGCCGGCACATCTCCGTTGCGCACAGCCTGGCAGCCCCGGGCAGAGCGACGCCTGGCTTCAGCGGGATGACCGCTGCCTTCATTTTCCAC
>NW_009606700.1:39102-42587 GCF_000690535.1 Cariama cristata | reverse complement strand
TGTCCCATCCTCCATCGGCATTAGGCGAGGGAATGGAGCAGCGCGGGGAAGAAGAAAGAGGGAGCTGCCGGTGCCACGCACCCCGCTGTGCACAGCCTGCCCTCCGCCGCCCCGCTCCTTGTTTCCGCCGGCTGTAATGAGCCCTCTCTGACAAGTGATTGACTCGACCATTATATTCCTGGGTCATCAGAGAAACAAACACACTCCATATAAAAATCTCAGCTTTCTAATCCCGAAGGCGCTTCCTGTGGGAAAACTGGGCCGGTTGCTCGGAGCAGGATGGAGCGGTATGGGATGAGCTATTTAGAGAGCATGGGGAGAAATCAGGAGCAGGGCAGCAATGGTTTTTTTCTTCCCGCATTATTATAGCCTGCCTCACTCTTTCTTCAGCTGGCACTTTAAGAAAAAAGTAATACAACACACGCCCTGAATGGGAAAGGAAGGAGAGTTGGCAGGAACCAGCACGTCTGCACTTGTTTTAAATTTTGATATTTATTAAAATACTCTGGAAGTCTCTTGGATTCCTGCAGCCTTTGGAACAGCACTGGAATAAGTTACATACTGGGAAACACTTGATTTCCAGCAGCTACGGACAAATGCCTCTCCTGAAAGGACCAGCAAGGACGGGCCCAGGAGTAAGTTATCTGTGCTTAACCTCATCGGTGAGATGTCCTTGTTCTCCAGTCTGAGCCCTTCTTAGAGAGGCAGGAGTCAGCCTCAAACTGGCCTCAAGTCTAACCATGAGGGTGCTGGGAAGAGGGTATTTAAAGATAATTTTTTAAATTATTTTTTTAAAGATTTATCTTTGAGTATGTGTGAAATGGTCCACATACACAAATGCCCTTTCCTCTTTTCCACGATCTGGCCAAATTACATCTTCCCCGGTGTGAGCAGCTCTCCCGGACACAAACCCGGTGCCTGTGCCAGGGCAGGAGAGCTCGGGGAGGCAGGGCTGTGCCAGGCAGGTGGAGGGGATGGCACTTGGATGAGTGGGGCACTTGGAGGAGGAGGACTCTGCTGAGTCACATCCAGACCCTGCTGGAGTCAGTCAGAGCCTTTCCATGTCGGGCCAAAGCCAAAACCCCGTTGAAGCTGATGGGAATCTTTCTTTTGGGTTTTATGGGGCCAAGCTGTTTCACTAAACCTAAACCAGGCTTGGTATCCATGCCTATCGCTGCTATCTGTCAGCCTTCCTAAAACACTTCAGCCTCCACTGCCTCATCATCTGCTGCGTTTACAACCAGGGTTTGGCAGAATATGAGGGAAAAAAAAAAAGATATTACTTTAACGCAGGATATTAAACCTCCAGGTTCTGAGCTTGCAGTGAGAAGGAGGATTTATGGTGTCTTACGGTTGCCTTCTTGAGTCCTAAGAGGCAGCTACATCTGCAAAAGAGACAGCCCTATTTTAAATGCTGGGTACCCGGGACTGCAGGGACTTTTTGCAAGGGCAGGGAGTGATAGGACAAGGGGCAATGGCTTTAAACTGGAAGAGGGAAGATTTAGATGAGATAAAAGGAAGAAATTCTTCCCGGTGAGGGTGGTGAGGCAGTGGCACAGGTTGCCCAGAGAAGTTGTGGATGCCCCATCCCTGGAAGTGTTCAAGGCCAGGTTGGATGGGGCTGTGAGCAACCTGGTCTGGTGGGAGGTGTCCCTGCCCATGGCAGGGGGGTGGAACTGGGTGATCTTTAAGGGCCCTTCCAACCAAACCATTCTGTGATTCTACGACCACCCTGTTACTAGACCCCATTTCTAGCCAGGGCCAAGCAGCCAGCAACAGGCATTTGGTTTGGGACCCATGAAGCATCCACCACCTCCAGTACCTCTGACAACCTCCTGCAAACGGTTGATTTAGAAAAGATCATACTAAAAGACCACCAAAAAGAGCAGAGCTGGAGACTGCTGGCAGTGCCCTGACCCTCGCAACTGGTGCCAGGAGATAGCCCAGACCACAGCAAACCCTGGTGAGGAAGGCAAACACTACCCAGAGAGCCCAGTTATAGAAAAAAGTGCCATCAGCTTCCAAATCTGCCTGTAAGCCCCTGAGCACAACACCAAGGAGGCACAGGAGAGATCTTTAATAGATCAGGAGCAAACACACTGCCCAGCACTGATCTTCATCTATTCTCAGTCTCTAATGCCTCCTTTCCCTAAAGGAAACGCAGAACAAAATCTTTCAAAACTAAAAACTAAGGGAGGAAAAAATACATCTGTCCTTTCTTCAGGGAAGCAGCAAAGGAAGCAAATCCCAGAACGCAAATGCAGCGCAAACCATCAGCCCCCCATCACCTTTCAAGTCCCCCCAAAGATGTTTCAGAGCACCGGCTGCCCGAGGACTCCTGGTGCCATCACCGGGGCTGGTGACAGGCACCACGCATCCCCAGCCTTCCCCCACGCAGGAGGGGACCTGGGGGAACACAGCCACATCCAGCGCTGCTGCCAAGGGCACAGCCTCGGGTGGGCTTTGCCCACCGGTCACAGCAACCCATGCGAGCGAGCGTGGGGTCTTCCTTGGGGGGGAGGTAAGGGGACACCCTAGGGCTCCTCATCCCATCTCCTGTCCTCCAAAACTTCTCTGTATGCTCACAAACTGGTGTTGTCTTTGCACCAAACCCATTTCCAGGTAGAGGAAAGGTTTGGGTGTGGTTTTAAAGTTCATCTAAGAGCATCTCCAGCCACTGGTGCTGGGGAAGAGGCAACGGGGACAAAAATTGTACCTCTATACCTCTCATGCCCCTCCGTGCTGGATGTGTGAAGGGAACATCTCTTGTACGTTCATTGTTTACAGCAAAGGAAATCCGTGGAAGGGGTACAGTTTCCTCAGTCCTTTCCAGAAAATGCATGGACTTCTGTCAGCATCCCTCTTTGGAGGCTGAACTCTGGAACTCTGCTTGTGTTTTAAATCAAGGAGACCTAGCGTGGGGCTTTTAGATGAAAATGGACGTTTAAAAGTTTCATTAAAGCCTAAATGCTTTTCTCCCCCCTCCTTCCCCATCAGAAAAGGCCTTGGCTAAAAGTCACCAGCCAGCTCGGGGACAAGGACAGCTCCGGTGGCTCCCTCCCCACCGTGATGCTCCAGGAGCCCATTCTCCCTGCCAGGGTGCAGGCTGCTCCCCTCGCCTCCGGAGCACTCGAGAGCCTCAGACCTCCAAAATACGGGGATGTTTTCGCCTCCAGCAGCTTGGAAGCCACCCACCGCTGCAGCCAGTGGCATGGATTGCTGCCAGCCGGAGCGGGCAGAGCCAAGGCTGGCACCGGTGCCGGAGGAACTGGCTTTGGCCCCTGCCTGCAGCAGTCCAAGGGGCGAGCGGGGCTGGCTGGGTTGTAGAAATATTTCTTTTCCGTTATGCTGAATGGGACCGGTGGGTGGCCAAGCACGTGTGAGGAAATAGGCTTGAGATCAAAGCAAGGCAATGATGTGGAATCCACTGTGAAAATACACCACCACCACCACCACCCCCCAAAAAAAATTATTTAGGAAGAAAT
>NW_009606700.1:29831-39075 GCF_000690535.1 Cariama cristata | reverse complement strand
GGCGCAAGTGAGAAAAAGGAAATAAAATAGCAGGAACTCGCTTAGGCAGCTGAGAAGGAGAATGGGGTGGGAGGGGAAAATCTGTGCAAATACTGAATGAGGAAGGAATATTTTGCACAAGAATGGGGTAAGATTGTCCATACCTGAGTGATGTGGTTGCTCAAGACCCTCTGATTTGCCATAGTCACATTTAAAAAACGCATCTGCTATCTGGAACGCAAATCCAATGCTGATTTTAAAAGCACCTGGCAGTTTTGGAGACACAAGAGCAGACAATAGAGCCCAGGTACAGGTAGAAGGGGAAATGCACCTTTCGCCTTTCATATTGGGGAAAAATGCAGGCCTGTGGGTCCAGATAACTGAATTCCCTAAACACACACAACTGGTTTATATACACCCTGCAGCTCCAGCTGACTACCAAAACACACCGTGAATATCATGAAGTGTCATAAACTATAGAAAGCACGTACCCAATAACCATGTCCTACAACGAGGACACAGACATCCCTTATCCTCCTGCAATTACCTTCATGTGGCTCTGTCTTATTCAGCAGCTCTGTAGTCTCCAGATTTTGGAGATTTACCTTTTACATTTACTTTTTTCTTTTTTTTTCAGTTGTGAATATTACAGCTTCTGACATAAAAAGACACTGGGAAGAAAGAGAACTCTTTGCCTAGGAGGAATGAACAAGAGGAATAAGAGGGCACAAAACCCCCGGAGTTTCTCTGCATACCTTCTTTGCATCCTTTATTTTCCCCAAGATGCGATGAAAGTGGTAAACCAAAACAAAAACCCTGGTCCAGGACATACAAAGCATCAGAACAAGTCTGTGGTGCTCATGGACCCAGCAAATTAGGAGCATCCAGCAAAGATCTAGAATTTATTGTTGATTACTAGAATAGACCCAAACATGCTACTGTTAAAAAATTAAAGAGAGAGCTGGAAAGAGGGAGAGGTAGAAACTGCATTGCCTATTTTAATTCTTCCCTCCCGGTTCTGAAGGTTTGTACTGTTTCGTCCTAAATGATGCAACGTGGGACTTTGATAAGACAGGTCCTAGGTGAGGTTTTTGCCGAAGATGACAGTTAATGCCATCCAAAGGGCTGCCCAAAAACGGTGCTTATGGAAAGCTCTCTCTTCGGCTAACCTCTCCTCCAATTTAGTACCTTACATCTGAAATTTTGAAGCCAATTTTCTTTTTACTCGAGCTTTAATGAAAGGAGCAAATTATTTCTAATGGCAGTCGTTACTCTGGCAAGAGGCAAGTGAAGCTCTTAGGACTCTTGCCCTGGACCTCATGTCACTGTTTTGCACTACAACAGAGACACGCTCACATTTTCTACTCCAGTGGCCCTTTTATTCCACCCAAATTAACACAAAACCATTACAGCAAGGCTCTTCCCTGCCCACAGCGTGGAGACTGGTGGGTGACCTTGGTGAGCAGAAGGCACATGGGAGGGTCTCACACAGCTCTGGATGGTCTACAAACATCAGGTCTGTGGCCGAACCAAGGGTGGCCCTTGAGAGCAGGCACCCATCAGCCCCAAACCAGCTGGGTTTTGCCTTCTCGTTATCACAAGGTCCTTCCGAGGCTCTGCCTCATTCCCCGAGACAGGGCACTTCTGCGGGGGGCCAAGCACGGTCCTGCTCCATCCTACAGCCCAGGCGCCTAACGCAGGCGCTAGCAGAGCGAGTGCCTTTGCAGCTCTGGACCCCAGGTTGTCCAAAGTGACTCATTTAAGCCATTATCAGCTTCTAAAATGAAGGCATTTGGGGACAGGAGCAGCTGAGAGCAGGAGAATGCCCATTGCTCATTCGTGACGAGGTGGAAAATGCCGCTGGGTTCACCCATGGGAAGTGCGTGACTCATTTAAGCCATTATCAGCTTCTAAAATGAAGGCATTTGGGGACAGGAGCAGCTGAGAGCAGAATGCCCATTGCTCATTCGTGAGGAGGTGGAAAATGCCGCTGGGTTCACCCAGGGGAAGTGCCTTAGCCTCTGGAGATGTACGGTGAGCATACAAACATTTCAGCTACTGTGAAAAGTTGGATTTTTTTTATTTTTTCCTCCAAGTAGCTCTGCCCAAGCACTGCCTGGGGTGGCCAGGACCTGAGCATCCATCTTCTCTCTCGGTCATCAGACACAGCAGCACAAGACCCATAGCGAAAAATGGACAGTAAAGGAACCCAAAATTGTAACATTTTCAACTTCTGACTTTCATAACAATCCGTTTATTTTATAAGTTGAGAACTGACGGTAGGGTGAATAATATTTGGGTCGATTTAAACATACAGATGAAAAAAACTCCAGCGACTTAGGAGAGGGGTCTGAGAAGGGAGAGGCACAGAGGTGGGAAACGACTTATTGCTTCGCAATAAAGCTTTTAAAGAAAAGAGAAAGGGGTGGGGGGAGAAGGAAAGAAAAGAGCAGCAGGAGGCCATCGAACAAAGCAGATTCTGCCCAAATCGGCAGCGAGGCCATACAAGTCAGTGGGGGGCTCACGGTGGGGGAAAAAGCTCCAGCAGCCCTGAGGATGTTGTGAGAGCTGAGGAAAGCCCTTTGCAAAGTGGGAAAAGCCTTCCCTACCCCTGGGGTCCTTTCTTTGTTTCCTCAGCTCTGCAAATCACTATCTAGACGGTATTTTGCAAAGGCAGCCCTTGCTCGGTGGGTTGGGCTGCTGGTGTTGTACAGGGTCTGCATCCCCTTCTGCTCCAAAACAGCTCTGGGGCAGCTGTACTCTCACTTGCCCTCTGTGGTTTTCCCTTCAGACCAGGTGATACCCAACAAATCCTCGGGGCAGAGACAGCGTCTTGTCTGAACGCCGCATCCATTTTACGAACAAGATTTTGACTAAGCCAACGAGCAAACGCTTCTTGAAAAATCCCACAAGTTGCTCCTCGCTCAGCGCAAACCAGCGGGTTGTTTCAAAAGCTCGCTCCATAACCTGCTGCTTCCTCTGCCCTTGCAGACAGCACACAGCTGTTGCTCTAACAGATCTATTACTTTACTCTAAAACATGTTAAAAAAAAAAAATAACTTGTCACTTTGTTGACCGGTGCCTCAATTTACCAGCCTGTCAAAACGGGCAGTCGAACGTGACCTATAAATTCCCTGTTCATTGCTGGCAGCTGAAAATCACTGCGACTCGATGCCAAGCACTTCGGTGTTATCAGAAGCCGCATCGCCCACAAAAGAGAGCCCTCGGCCAGGACCGGCCTCCCTGGGGTGATGCCGCAAGGGAGACTTTGAAGTCATGTCCATTCTTCTCTTTCAAGGAGCAATTTATAGCGGAGCTCGCTTCCACGAGATTGATGGACAAAAGGTCTGGATCAGCGACCGTATAGTTGGGGGGTGAAAGCCTGGATCCATCAAGGTCAGTGGCAAAACTCTCATGGACTTCAATGGGGCAGGAATTCAGCCTTCGCTCCGCGCTTCGCTGGATGCACTTTCACATGAAAACCTTGTGTCGCAGCGAGACAGACGTTAACTTTGGCTTCTCTTTCGACACACGTACCCCGGTGACCCACTAAACAAGGCGCTTCCAATAGTCTGGCCTTGGAGTCCACACACACACGTGCACACATGCCATTTTCCAAAGGCTTTTAAATCTTGCAGAGTTGCAGGAAAACGCAGCCTGTTAAAAGAAAAGAGCATAAATTATCCCAGCCTTGGGGCAGCAGTGACTTGCCTTCCTGCCAACGAGCTCTGTAGGTTTTATGTGTTGGTTTACTCTGGTGATTAATAAAACATTTGGTGCTTAATGTGACTTGTCAACCTCGGCATTGAGGAGAGCGCACGTCTCCTGGAAAAGGGCGGCAATATTCTCAGTCATACAGTTGGCATCTGAGCGGGCGCTGAGGACTTTGTGCAAGGCGTTGTACGCACATTGCCGAAGGTGGATCACTCCCACGTCTTATGTCGTTGATACAAGACATCAAGAAGACCAGATGTTGATGTGAAGGTAAGCCAGGCGAGGTTTCAACAAGGTACTGCAGTAGTAGAAGCAGCCTGGTTACAGAACAGAAAGGGCTCAGTGCAGGCTGGCACGGCTGGATGGTGCCTACACCAGCCCTAGGAGCCACCTCCGTGCCGAGGGCTGAGCACCAAAGCCCCGAGTGAAGGGGGACTTTGCTGGAGAAGTACCTGCTTGCGATGCTATCCGCCTGCTCTCTTTTTTGACCATATGGTTTCCAGCTACTCTTCCCCCGTGCAAGCATTCATCAGCCCCACGCTTATCTGCATCCTGGTCCATGCTGACTTTGCATTTTTAAGACGTCAGTAGAAGAAACATCACACATATGTGCTTTAGCATCATCGTATGTCAGAAGCTCAAGGTCCACAAATAGGCTTCCTCCTTCCCCTGCGCTTTTTATGCATTTTTACCAAGTAAGCAGTTTTGCACTTAAATTTTCCTTCACGAACACTTCTTTTTCAGCTAATCTTAATACTCAGGAGAGATGCAAGTCAGAAGGCATGCGAGAGTGAAATTTTCTACTTCCAGAGGAGATAGCGCGTTCCACACCAGCAGACATGCTTGCGAGATGCCCCTGTGATAACTGCCGCAGAAAAGCCTCCTGGCGATAGCCTGCAGAGCAGCGAGCACTTTCTTTTTCTCTCACTGTCCCACTAAGCCCACGCTGAGGAAGGAGGTAACTCTCCTTCACCATTCCCACTCCCTCTGAGCAATCCCTGCGGGGGCAGAAACCTCAAATTCAGGTTTTACAGGACGCCCGGGGCAGCGGTGAGAGCAGTTCCAGTGCATGGAAGTGGGTCCAGCTCCCCGCCGGCAGGGAGGAGGCAAAAAGCCAGCGAAGAAGAAACACATTGGATTTTAAAGACACACAGGGCTCCCTGGACCCCTCAAGCTGGACCCTTCTGCGGTGTTTTCTGGCCACACCAAGTGAAGGGTCTAAGCCCCTCTCCTACAGGGCACCTGCACCCCCTTGGCACCCCGGGAACCGGCCAAGCTGTGCCCGCTGGCAGCGAAGCCCATTGCAGATGGCTTCAGAGGCTTTGAAAATTGATTTACAGGCACTGAAGTTTCTTAGCGCTTATTGTAGGGCTAAATCAAACGAGCGGGCTGGATAACATTCACAGGCTATGGCTTTTCAGACATGGCTTCATCAAATGTGCTGCCCGTAAAAGGGAAAGGTCTGGGCAGATAGTCTTGCTAGCTCTGGAATAAAGCACACTCCATCCAGGTTTGAGTTCAGATTACATTTTCTAATGTACCACCAGAGATTTTTGGCTCTGTTTTTACTGTGCAAAAGGATTTGTAATGGAATGGAGATTTAATCTATTATTGATTATTGCATTATTAAAAAAATAAAAATAAAATTAAGTCAGTCTCTTTGAAGGACGAGGTAATATATTTTAAGAAACTCTTAAGTTTCACAGTAACTCTTAAAAAAGTCTTTATTGCCGTTCCCTTTCCCCAATACAAATCTTACTGCCAGAGACAAAAAGTTTGACTCTTGTGCTATTTTATATCTCATTGTTTTATTCTGTAACTGTCCACTGCAATCCCTATGATCAGACTGTCCGCAGCATCACCTACTTTTTCTCTCCCTTTTTCACCTACTGGCATTTCCTTCCCCTTGCGTCTGTCTGGGGCCACATCGTTCTGCTCCTCAAGGACACTCTGACTTCAGTTACCACCTGGGGTTCCCTTTATCCTACTTTCCATCAAAAAAAAAAAAAAAAAAAAAGCATACACATATAGAAAATAACTCTGTACCAGATAAACTACCAGATTAAATGCTCTAGTTTGGAGACATTTAAAATTCTTTGGGGCAAGGGCTTTATGTCCTGTACCGCGGTGTTACATGACATGGTTTTAATGCTTTGGAATTGCAAAATGGTGAAGACAAGAGGTCGGAATACCAAACCAAGCCAGCTCTGATGCATTTCTGTAGGCAGGTGGAGGGATGGAAAGAAGGTGGTGGAGCAAGATAACATCTGCCCACAGATGCCTGCAGAAGTGAATGCTGGAAGGAGGGAGCGTCTCGGCTCAGCGGGTGCCAGGGGCTTCCTAAAATGAGGTGCCAGAGCCCCATCTCGCACAGGGCTTGGAAAGGGTCAGGTCCACCATGCACGGCCGTGCAGGGCCAGGGATGCTCGGCTGAGCTCAGAGCCGCAGCCGCCAGCCCAGCACTCCCCAGCCCGCCAGCTTCCATGTCGCTCACGTTTTATGGAATCTATTTTTACAAGCAACGTAATATTAAAGCCAGGGTTTTTTGGTAAAATGCGTGTAGTAGAGTTCACATCATAAAAAATACACAGGATATGCAACACAATCAAACTAATAGTGTTGGAATCTTACCTTTAGGTATCCTTTATATTTTGTTATTTTAACTGCAAATCTAAGTCTACGTAAAAATCTAAGCGCTACTTTAACAGAGGTTTTATTTTGCATCTTGTACAATCAGGCTTCTCAACAGTGGTTCGGGATAAGGGTGCATTGGAGATCAAAGCCTTGCAGCTACATTTTCCCTCATCACCTGGAGGACCACAAACAAAACTATGCAGATGTAGATTAGTTTACAGAAACCTCATTTAAGGTGAAAAATCCTGTTCCCTATAATCACTAGATTCTTAACAGATGTTGTGCTGGAGCAAGCAGCTCCACGCTATGGCATCTATTGTAGAAGAACAGTATTTGGTCATAAGATGTTTCTTTCGTAGCACAGTAAGACTCTTGAACCTCAAGAAAAGAAAAAAAAGAAAAAATTTCATTTATAATACATTTAAAAGCAACCTTGAACCTGGGTCATTAAGGGCTTGTCACAAAACCATCTAACTACAGAGCTGTCAAACACCTCCCTGCCTCTCCACGGGCTGAGAAACTTGGTCCTGGCTGGGGAAACTGAAGTCTCAACACTCCAAGTCGCGGCAATAACATCAACCCCTTCCGAGCCCGCAGCCGGAGGGCTGTCCGGGGCAGCGAGCCGCAGAGCGGGGACAGGCAGAAATCCAGGCAGACTTGTGCATCCCAGTGTGCCAGCTGCGACCGAGCACTGGTTGCAGCTTCTGCAAATGCTGGAAGGGATTTCAGAGAAATAATTGGTCTGAAAATGTCAATTTAAAAATTATATTTTTTTTTTTTTTTTTTTTTTTAAATTGAGCCAGTTTCTGACCAGATTGTAATGTCAATTGCCAGCTTTAAGAAGGGACATGTTTCAGCCATTCTGCCAGCTGGAGAAAAATTAAAACACACCAGAATGATGATTTTTGTGATAGGGCCATGCTTTCCCGGTCACTCCAGACAACACAGAGACTTTAGAAATGAAAAAACAGACTTTAGAAATGAAGAAACTCCCAAATGCTGCAGATGGAAAAATACTGCCGAGGAGCACGTCCTTAGCTCCAAAACACAGCGGGCTGGAGCTGGGCACCTCTGCAAATCCTTCCTTTAAGGATGCAGCAGCGCCATGTGCCATCCATCAGCGGTTGCCCCCTTGCTCGCTCCCTCTTGCTCTGCGTGGTCCAGCCCCTCGGGTGCCCGGACCATTCCCACAGCCGATTTCCCAAGCCTGCAGAGCCACGCTCCATCCTGCGGGCATGGCACTGAGACACAGAGCCCTTCCTACGCTCAGTTGCTGATAAGCAGCACTTGCTTTTAATATCTCAGAAATCAGTGTCAGGCACATTTTACAGCCTAATTGAGCCCAGAGTCCTTCGATAATAAGCCCTTGAGAAGTGGGGGGCAAGAAAGCATTTCATAAACCCGAGCTCAGCGGGGTTTTTGCCCTTGCCAAATACTGCTATCCCCAAAGCACTTTTTGTTGAGCACACCCAGCAAAACAGCAACCACGGAGCAGTAGCGATTAAGTGTCGGGTAAGTGTGTCAGGTAACTACATGCGAAGAAAACGACGCTCACCCATAGTGAGAAAATAAGTCACCCAAAGGCCAGAGAGATAAAGCAAATTCTGCTCTGGATGTCTTCTCATCTCTCAGGTCTCCGGTTTGTGGAAATGAAACATTAGAGCCTGTTAACTTCCCAAAGCCTGGAACAAGATGGGATCTTATCCCTCAGCAGAAAAGGGCTTTACAAGGGGAAGATTACAAGACCAGAGCTACCTGATCCAAGTTTGAAGTTCTGCCTTGAGGGTGGTTGGACTAGATGACCTCCAGGAGATCTCCTCCACACTCTGTTCTGGTGTGATCCCATGGCAGAAAAATCACATCTTCACCTGACCATACTTGCCTGCAGCCACATCCCCTTTCCCAGCCAGACTTGAAGCAGTGAGCTCGACAAATAGACCGTGTCCTTGGGTGGACCAGCCACAGGAATGATTGCTAACATCCAAGGTGAAACAATCACCTTATCTTCTCTTTCAACCAGGCCCAGCTTCACCTCCCATCCATCAGAAGTCATCACCACATTGATCCAGGAGATTACCGAGCCCCCAGACATGCTCATTAAGCTCTTTACTTAGATAAGGAAGATTAAACTCCTTCAGTTTTCACAGACATCAAATCAGTTCTGGTAGTTCTGTACACTTTTAAGCAATTTCCATTTTGAAAATCACAGACACTGAAGCTCAACAATTGATAATTGATTGACATTTATGACAATCAAGCCAGCAGCAACAACCTCTCAGCATCTTCCAAAGAGACCTCGGTAGATGCTCACCTTGGCAAACGCGGATCCTGGCACAGAGACCACAGTCCTGGATGATTCTGAGTTGCTTGCGCAGATCAGGATGGGCAACACCGTAAGGTTAAGGACCATCTCTAAGGTCCTTCAAGAGCTCACAGTTAAAGCAAAAAGAGGTGGGGGGAGAAGACAAGCCGAATGAACAGAGCAATTGTTTGCAAGCATGCAAGTGTTAAAGCAAGTAAGCAATCAGAGGTGCTAGGTGTAAAATGAACCACACCTTGAAATACTCAATCAGTTAATTGTTAACATTTGCTTCAAGCAGTCTGTTAATTAGTCCATGAATGGCTTCTTTCATCATCTTTCTAAAAGGTTTTCTCAATTCCAGTATCTTAGTTATTTGCCTTCATATTGAATCATCCCCGTGCAGACAGACTAAAAACTTTCTTAAGTCGCAATAGTTTTTTTCTTTTTGTCCTTTTCTCCTGCAGCGAGTAGGTTTTTCGTCTTTCGTTGTTCCTTATCCAAGAGCAAATACTTACTGGAACAGTGCTGGGAGTTGTAGATACTAATTTAGGAGTAGATCCTCTCAGGCTTACTGGGACACTGGTATACAAGCATGGATACATGAAATAGGGAAAG